>NC_133346.1:21857132-22072132 GCF_030506205.2 Paramisgurnus dabryanus
ACACACACACACACACACACACACACACACACACATTCATTCACTGTCTGGGTGTCTGTCTGGCTTTACACCCCTTCCACAGTCTCTCATGTTACTTGCTGTGGGAAAGATTGCCGATGTACCTCTTTGCACTCTTTAATTTTAATTATGCTGAGAAAACCGTTGGACCTCGTGAATTAGAGCAGTTGTTCTCACTTGGTTTTGAGGAGGACCCAGATTTTACATTGGACATGAAATGGTTCCCATTGGTCCTAATTCTATTAAATAATAAATTAGTACACAATGTTTAAAAAAAAAACTTTAACAGGTGTCTGGAACTCAATTGGTAGAGCATAGTTTTGGATAAAACCGTCTGCTAGATACATAAATGTAAAATTAAAATCTGTTACTTGCATTCAGCATTGTGTTTACCTCTGACCATCCCTTCCTCGTGCAAGAAAAAGACAAAGTTGTATCTTTGATATATGGTAACCCTGGAGCACTTTGGTCCTCATATCTTTAGGCCCGACAGTTGAAACTCTACCCAGCAGAGTCACGGCCACCGGGGTAATTTACTGCCCCCGTTTCCCCATCTGCTCTTTGGAAGCAGCTCCCCCCATGCTGTAATGGAAGGGGTCAATGTCTTACCTTTAAAAGAACCGTCCGGTTTCCCCCCGCCTGACCCGCCCTCCCCTTTAACCACTGCTGATCTCACTGGGTTGTGATTTAGAGTAATAATAACATTACCGTGGCTCTGGAAGTAGACAGGGCACCCGTAACATCTGGCTCTAATGGAGTTATGAATGATAGAGATAAATGTACACAAAACCAAACCTGAGTGGTAGTGACACACAGAGCCCAAGATCCAGCAAGTATGTCCGGACCTGTTTTATGTGGCAGATATTTTCCCTACTGATGTATGCAGGTTAGGGGTGGGAATCATGAGGAATTCCTTTTCTGGGTTTGATTCTAATTGAATGATTATTTTAAGGAGAAAATATTTAAGACGGAGAACAAACGCTGGTGCCAAATGATGAGATCATTTCAAAAATAAATGTACTTTTTGCGAATGGTGTGTTTATACAGACTTTAATGTGGCACAGACGTGTAAATTACTGGTCTTAAATATGTAATGAATAAGAAATGATGGTAAAAAGTAAAATTGGGTACACATACAAACACTGGTTGTGCTACAGATAAAGTAAATAGCATCTATACACTGCAAAAAAATGACTTTCTTACTTACTATTTTCTCGAATTAAGTGTTCAAGTTCAAGATTATTTTGCTTACCCCATTGGCAGATTTTGTTGCTTGTTTTATGCACAAATTCACTTAAATTTCATATTGTTTGTCTTAAAACTAGACGTAGTTTCTTATGTCATTTTGCTCATCAAGCAAATTCATCTTGATTTAATTATTTTAGATATTTGTACTAAAAACAAGATAAAAATACTAAGTAAGAAGGTAATTTTTTGCATAAAGAGGCTGTTTACTTTATCTGTAGCACAACCAGAGTTTGTGTGTTCCCAATTGTACTTTTTGTACCATCATTTGTTATTCATTGCATATTAAAAAAAGACAAAAATATTAAGAAAGAAAGTCATTTTTTGCAGTGTACGTCCAAAAATCTCCAAAAAGCACATTCATCCATCATAAAACAAACCTAAGCGACTCCACACAAACCCATTGTTTTGCTTCAGAAGACATTTTTTACTTACTTTAATGATTGTTTTTTTTGGAGCATTAACATTTTGGGACTTATGTATATAAAGTGACAGAAAAGAAATTGATATACATCTGAGTGTGAGTAAATGAGAAATTACTATTCCTTTATATTTACATTAACGACACTTTTATCCAAAGTGACTTACAGTGCATTACAAGATATACTTTCTTTTTAACCGTATGTGTGTTCTCTGGGTTCGAACTCATGACCTTTTGCTTTACTAATGCAATGCTCAACCACTACCACTGATTGTCAATTGTTCACCATGACATTGTAATTGTGCTTATTATTGCTGAGTAATAGATTTTACATTGAAGTGTTTTATAACTTTCTGTGAAGCAACTGCATGGTAAATTGATTTAATTTTTAGTGTTTAGGAAAAATCATTCTTATAAAAAATAAAATAAATTGGTTCTCGCATCACAACCCTAAAGGGGCCGTTCACATTATGAACAATAATGTAATAAAAAGTAAAAAAAAATCGTTTTATATTTAAGAGAATAGCGGAGTTCACACCACCACAATAATAAAACTGATGGACGATTGTTCAAACTGATGGACGATAAGCCATTAACAGCCAATCAAATCTCAATATTTAAACTTAAAGCCCACGCTTATTTGCAATGACAGATGACACTGTAGAGAAGCTCATTGCTGAGGTCCATACGGTGAACGGCCCCCAATACAAAGAGTGTTGGAAAGCAAATGCATTTTTGGTGCTCGGCAGCTGATCTGTTCCCCTCATGTCCTCATTGACCCTCTTGACTCGCTTTTCTCCGCCGTCATAACCACATCGTGCTTACTCATAGATGCTGTCATTCCTTAACATTGCTTTCTTAGTGAGATCCATTTAGTCATACAATGGAATTCTATCTCGATGTGTTTATTGAGCAACAGAATGTGTGGCATTCATACCTTACGGCATTTTGTGTAAGCAGTCTGGAATAATTTGTTGTGTATCCCTGAAATACATGTGAGAAAAGGGACCGGGATGAAATCTTAGAGAGGTCCTCATCGCCATCAGGCGCCATCAATTGAATGTTTTTCGGAGGAGGAATTTTTCCTCACCCGTCCTGAAAGATACGTTTGAGATGCGGAGACAAAGGCCATCTTGTGTGCCTGAAGGAGGCTGAACTGTGGTGGAACTGTCTGGATGGTTGGACTCTGGCCTTGAAAGAAACATGCTGGCCAGACGTTATTGTGCGGACCGGCTGGCAGCCTGACTCGGGGCATTCTGCTGAGAGAGGTCACTGGTGCTACCACATGGACTGCTGCTGTCTGGTGCCGATGCCCGGTGTCTGAACAACCAGCATCCGCCTGCTCGGTGACCATATGGTCGTGGATGTTGAATGGATGATGCGGAGGAAGTAATAAAATGTTCGCAGTCGGATTGCGGTGTATCAATCACGGAGGTCACGATAAATTATTTATTGTGGTGTGCAAAGAAGTGCTGCAATGTATGGAGGGATTTGTGATGGCAGTGTAGGTTTATTCTTCTGCGTTCTGAGCAGACATGTGTCACGTACAGTCTGGCAGCTGTTGTCCACCGTCTGTACAGTGCAGACTGTATGAGCAAGCCAATACTGTAATGCCGTGATCACACTTGACTTTCATTCATACGTATGCAAATGCCGCAGCCCAGAAACACGCTTATGCAAAAAAGCGATGCATTTCGGAGCGTTTCATAGTTAAAGTTTGACATCTGATCTGCAAATTCGTATTACTTGTAGACGTGTGACCGATAGATGATCGATACGTCATAACTTTACAATAAAAATAAAATCGTAAAACTGTGCAAGCACATCGAAATGCATGATGTGCAAATAATAAACAATTCTGGGGGTTATAACATATCTGCCCATATAAGCAGGGGTTTGTAGAAATGTTGCATTTCTGAAAGTTTAGTCTGACCGCCGCATAACAGATCCAGATCCAGACACATCACCTGTACAGATAGTAGCACTACCAAGCATCTTCGAAACTCCATCTGATTTCTACCTCTGCAGACCCCATTGGGAAGCAATGTTCACTTCACAGCCCTCATTGACAACCATCACTTTTGACTGTTTAACCGATTTGATTTGTGAGGTCTTGCCTAGCACATTTTGTATGAATGCATCTCCAAGTGACTAGAATGGTTTTAACGTGTATTAGATGACAAAAAGACTATCAATGACTATTAGGGGAGTATCTAACTTCAGATTGTTTTCTATGAATCACCAGTGATATGGCCCGGGGCTTCCAGTTGGAATTATGTTTAGGTAAAGTGTTGTTGAAGATATCCAGGGGGGGCAGCTTGAGCCCCTTTTAATATGTTCCTAATGTTCTGGAGACCGTGAGTTATGAGAACTTCGAACTTCAGTCATCGCCGTAACTCAAGCACATGCTTACATAACGGCCGTCCGACGCTAGTCATAGCGACGTGGAGTAATGCTCGTTCGGGAGCAAATATGTTCTTATCTCGGGTGTATGGAGAAATTTCATGCAGTGATTGCAATACAGTTTGTTGTGTGCACTGAATTGTACACACGTCTACCTAGAAAACTAAAATCTGTGTTGTATCAAAAGATATTCCCCCATCAAAGATGTTGAGCAATACGCACACGTTTATATCGAATCTGTGCGCGTGCATGCCCATATTGCTTGTCCAGCACTTTTTGTTTTGAAACTCGAACACGATTTTGGCCCAGGCTCTAGTTCTGAGCTACTTTGTTAGGAATGTTTCTTCACTCAGGAATCCCCAGCGACGGGGCCTTCGTTGCCCTGCTAGAAATACTGTTCCATTTATTTATATGAGGAAATATCTTCTAAAAGGGAGTGCAGCGTGTGAATGGTGGGACCTATGGAACGAATCTGATTTAACACAGAAAT
This sequence comes from Paramisgurnus dabryanus, assembly GCF_030506205.2. Lineage (NCBI taxonomy): Eukaryota > Metazoa > Chordata > Actinopteri > Cypriniformes > Cobitidae > Paramisgurnus > Paramisgurnus dabryanus. The sequence goes on from NC_133346.1 coordinate 21,861,710, forward strand.
AACTAAAGCATCAATCTTAGTAGAGCATTGGCGTTTGCAGCGCAAAGGTCTACACCTTGCAAAAAAAGACATCTCGGGAGGTCCGATCACGAGGGTGGTTGAGCTTTGTACTTGCAAGGTCTGAGATCAAATCCTATAGAAAGCTTCATGGTATGATCATCTTCAAAAATAAACAATCTTTGTAACAACTGGTAACGTTTGCGGTACGCTTAAATAAAAGGGCACTTCCACAAGAGAGCTTATCCCTCTTTGGAGAGGAAAAACTGCAGGTGTGTGTGGTTAAGTGTATGAAGTTCAGCGTCTGATGGATATCAGATGGATTTGTTGATCATAGTTTCAGTGCTGTGTTGATGTGGGCCTGCTCGCAGGTCACCTGTCAGTGCCTAAGGGGACGCTTGTCTCTGGGCGCATGTTATTTATTTGCGGGCGTGTATTGAGTGAAGGTCGATCCACACTAGCATACGGGCCAGGAGGACAACTGATGGCAATTGGACGGGTGGACGAACGAGACCTTACAGTTCCGCAATGCTGCAGTTAATCGGCTCAATCCCAGCTCCTCTCTATCACGTTTCAAGTCCAGATGTGAGCCGCCAAAATCGGGTTACTGTATATCTGCTCTATGACCAGACAGACAGACGATGAAAGCACGTACGCTTATTCGCGGCCCCTGACCTTGGACCCGGAGGTTCTGGGTTTGTGCAGGGGCATCGGTAGTCAAGTCGTTTTGTCACGGCTTGTTTGCATTACGGGTTCGGCCCACTGACACCGGAAAAGAGCCTTGAAGGAGCTAGCTTGCACAGGCCAACTTCAAGGGCTCTTCAAAAAAGAGATCAGATCAGCTTAATCTTATTAGCAATCCATCTGATCTGACCGACTGCAGTCTGGTTTGGTAGAAGTGCATTTTGCCCCAGTCCTTTGGGTAGTAGGTGATACACTTTGTGCTGCATCAGCTGCTGCTGCCGTCAGACAGACCAGCAAACCCTCTGTGTCATCTTTGTGAAGCAATTTTCACGAGCGTCACTAGCAGCCCATCCCAAGACCCTTGTCTTTTGTAACTGTTACATTTGAGTTTAAGGTTCCAATGCGAAACAATAGACAAATGTAGCGTCGCGTTCCAAGTTTGTTCTTGCTTTTCGAAGCAGCGGGATTGTGTAATTTTGTAGCTATGAAGTCCCAGACAGGGAAATCTTAATCAACATTCTTGGCATGATTGGAAAGCCTTGGCTCAAAGGATGTTTTGTTTGATTATTTCATTTGATTTTTTCCTTTTCCTTTGCACTCGCAGGAAACTCAATTTTTTGCTCGTTTGGACCCTGCCTGCTTAGCTGTCAGTTAAGCTCGCAGTTTTCCTAGATGTGACACTCGTGCCATATTTTTCAGTATTGGGAGGTGAAACCTGGTGGAGTAAAAGTCCAAGCCTGAGGAAGTGCTCCCGATGGGATGGGCTCGCTATTCGCAGCAGGGAGGTTTGGGAAAGAGCCAATCGGTGATGAGACAAAGGGCTGGCTTCCAGAAACACAGCCAAAACACGATGAAAATAAAGCACGTTGCTTTCGTGTCAAGAACGTTGCAGTTAAATCACTGCTGGGTTCGAAATAATTTAGTCGCTTTTTGCACCTGTGCTTGCAGTTTATTCTGGGCCTTTTTTAAGTCTCCAAGGTCAGAGGTTAACGATTTGGGAAGTGTAAATTAGGAACTGGTGTGGAGAAATCACTTTGACAGGGACATTTTTGGATGCTTGGTATCAAAGTGGGGAGGTCATTTGTTTTTTCTGATCTTAGCCACTGAAATTTTGATTCTTACAGATTACAAAAAAAGTTGAAGATCTTTACTGAAGGCCATCGAACTTGGAAACAATGATAAAATATTTCATGTTTGTTGGTTTCTATTGTTACATTCAGAAAAGAGCTGCTAATGCTCAACAGAAATAGTGCTTTGATCAGATATATTACATTAATTTTCTATCTCATCTTTATTTGCTAATATTAAGGCAGGTCAAATACCCGTACGATCTCATTCACTTTAAACAAATCTCTTAATTTCTCTCTTATTTGCATTCACATCTATTATAGCAAGCGCAGATCACTGGAGCGCCTGCATTCCAGTCTCCCCTCCCCTTTCAGCACTATTGAAAAGGATTGGCGCTTGTACTACAACTTTGTCCTCATATTCCCCTGGCTAACACATGTTTTTATTTTTGAGATCATTTTACGGACTGTATACTATCATTTATATTGAGTTCTTATTGGTTATTGGATAACTTATTCTAAAATGACAACCTCACCAAAATGCTGCTTTTAACTTTCTGCAGACTAAATCAGAATTGACTGCTTGAATCCTTCATGTCTGTACAATGCCATTAAACTAATAACTTGAATATTATTGTTAGTGTTACATTTTTTGTCAGCCCTTAACCAAAATAATTTTAAAGGGCACCTATTATATAAAATCCACTTTTAAAGGTGTTTGGACATAAATGTGTGTTGGCTTTGTGTTAACACAACCACCCTACAATGAAAAAAATCCATCCACTATTTCTTTTTTAATCCCCATTAAACCAAAGCAGTCTCATTAGACATGTGATGTCACATTACTAAAGCCCACCCATGGCTGCTGACTGACAGTCCTGTGTATTACCATAGTTTCTGCCCTCAGCAAGTTGTACGCTGACCGCTATTTTCTCTGCACTTCTTCGCGAAATCAGATCTATTTTGATCAAAAGTGCTTACTGTCTCTTTTTAGTTAGAGAACGAGGAGCAGTAGCTCATTTGCATTTAAAGGTACATATACGAAAACAGCTAGTTTTTGCTCCCACCCAAACAAGCGTTTTTGGACATGCTATAATAAATTATCTGTAGGGTCCTGGACAGACATTCTGGACACATCTGAGACTTATATAATATGTGCCCTATAAAGGCGGGGTGCACAATCTCTGAAAGCCAATGTTGACATTTGAAATCACCTAAACAAACACGCCCCTACCCCAATAGAATCTGGACCTTCTTTTGATAGACCTGCCCCACACATACGCAATCTAGGCAACGATGTTGGTTAGTAGACACGCCCCTTACTGCTAATTGGCTACAAGTGTGTTCTGGTACTCGGGCAGACTCCCTTTTCCAAAGCATTTTTTTTTTTCAAAAATTTTGCACCCTACCTTTAAAGTTTTTTTTTATTTGTAGTATTTTACATAATACCTTTTATTCGACCTTCATCTGGTAATTTTCCTTTATTTGCACATAAAACATATCTGTCCTTTAGCTAGCAGTGTTGCCTATACCTTTTAGGGTACATTCACACGGGACTTCAGCGTTAACGTTTGATAGTGGGAGTGTTTGAAGCATGGCCCTGATGGGATCATCATAGTGACAACAGCGAATCAGATTAGACCACAACACAAAAAGGCGACTCTTGTTTTGACAGCTTATGGATGGTTTGGTTGCGCTAGCAATTATCTTTCCTCCATTTTATGCTGCTTTGTTCTCCGTAATCGGCAAGCATCTGCACAGGTTCAGTGATCTGATTGGCTGATGCCTCGTTGGCGCTTGAAAATGTGAGAATTTGAGCAACGCCAGTGACGCAACGGATCCACAATTCAGTTCGGCAACACATGACAAAGTAAATAAAAAGCAATAATGCTGGCATACCGTGTGAATGGAGCATTATAGCCTCACACCCATGGACCGTTGGCTGAGGGTCTAATGTATACAGCACACTTAAAGGCTCTCTAAGCGAATTCACGCGTTTTAGACCATAAAACATTTTTTGTAACATACAGCAAACATCTCTTCACTATCTGCTTGCTGCCTGTCCGCTGATCAAACTGTAAAAAAACGCGATCTCTGTAGACAGCCCAGGCTCTACAAACTTCAATATAAACACAGTGGGGACACTCCACTTTTTTTGAAAAAGGCTAATTTTCCAGCTCCCTTGGAGTTAAACATTTGATTTTTAAAGTTTTGGAATCAATTCAGCCGATCTATGGGTCTGGCGGTACCACTTTTAGCATAGCTTAGCATAATCCATTGAATCTGATTAGACCATTAGCTCAAAAATTGCCAAAGAATTTAGATATTTTTTGCTATTTAAAACTTGACTCTTCTGTAGTTGCATTGTGTACTAAGACCGACAGAAAATTAAAATGGCTAGGGAACTATACTCTTATTCCGACGTACTAATCAAGTACGATACGATAATCAATGATATTACACAGCGCCCAAAGTGTAATTTTCCATCGGTCTTAGTACACGATGTAACTAAAGAAGAGTCAAGTTTTAAATAGGAAAAATATCGAAACTCTTTGGTTATTTTTGAGTGCTATGCTAATGGTCTAATCAGACTCAATGAATTATGCTAAGCTATGCTAAACGTGGTACCGCCAGATCCAAAGACTGGCTGAATGGATTCCAAAACTGTAAAAATCTAATGTTTAACTCTAGGGGTGTCCCTTTAAGGGGTGGTCACTCTAGACTTTGAGCATGCAAAGATGTTTCGGACATTGCTGCGAATATGGGTAGGGGCACTTCGTCCATTTTTGCTTTTCAGTAGAGAGAAAGGTCACCCGGCGACATACCGGTTTTCTACTGGTCACATGTCTCCACGTGATACGAATGCACTTGCAGTTCAGAGTTCACCAGAATTGAACGTTGGTACGCATCAAAATATCTTCGCACGAGTTTGAATTTCCGTTCTGACACATACGAATGGAAGTTAATGGAACAGTGACCTACCCCATTTACCTGGAAACACTTCAGCACATTCGAAGTCGTCTTGTGATTGGTTGAATTATACAGGATTTCCAGGAGCCGTGTGTCATGTTCTTTAACGGTCCGCCAAGAAACAAACACAAAGCCGTCTGATTCTGTAAAGTTTACATCGCCGATAATGATTCATTAAGATCAAATAAACTGTATTTTTCAAGTATGCAAGGTTCACTGCATAAATTTGAATTGTGGAGACATTTCCACGCTTCTAAATATGACCTGTCACAATGCGTAAAGCCTGTATACATTTCTTTGTTCTGATGAAGATAAAGGAAGATATTTTGAGGAATGTAACCAAGCCATTCATGAGCCCCATTGACTTCCATAGTATTCTTTTTTCCTACTATGGAAGTGAATAGGGCTTACTTTTGGTTTGGTTACATTCCTCAAAATATTTTCCTTTATGTTCATCAGAACAAAGAAATGTATACAGGTTTGTAACAACATGAAAGTGAGTGAATGATGACAGAATTTTCATTTTTGGGTGAACTATCCCTTTAAGTCCAATGGGGTCAGGTGAACCCAAACAACCCTATTTAGCATAAGACTTCAATTGCAACATTGTTTTTGCATCCACCTCATTTAACCTTTCTTTCTCTCTGTCTTTTTCGCCCTCTTAGATAAAGAAATATTTTGAGCTGGAGCCACTGGCACGAGGTAAGAGCTGGATACTGGAGGGCAGCACGGTGGAGAACATGGACGCAGTAAAGGAAAGCTTCATTCAGCTCATTCATCTGCTGGAGGACAAGGACCAGGAGACGGGCAGGATATGACACAGGGAAAACATTATCCCATTATCCCGTCAGACACTACAGATCGCCACCGCACCACTGGCCAGTACAGCCCAGTTTAGCATGGCCGTTGTGTAACCTACATTGTTACCCTAACTGTTACTGTGGTGTAACAAATTCAGCCATGAAAAAATGGACTTTGCGACTACTATCCTTATCTGTAAGGATGCATATCTGCGAAGAAAGAAGGGCACCTCGACTGAAAAGTTTGATACCTTCTCTCAGACCACACACGTATTACCCGAGAACAAGAATTCAACACTTATGTCAGTAAATATGGTTATCTATCTTCTCTTTAATACAGATGTAGTTGCACATTGCTACTAAATAGATAATGTAATCATGCTTGGTCACGTAGGGCAACTGGAAGTCATGTTTTCATAGTGCGTAGATTGTTCTTGTGTGTTTGTGAATGTATGAATGAGTGTTTGCAAGTCAGTTTGTACTTAAAAGCCTTAAGGTGCGTGCTAATGTATTTTTAAAGCGTCTTTCGATGTTATTAAAATAGGCAGTCTTAATTATCTGTCGCTGTGATGTAAAAAGTTATGAATGATTGAAAATCATGTAATAATAAACTTTCTTCTCCTTTCATGTAATCCCAAAACTGCATGGAGCTGTACTCGATGTACAAGCGGATGCTCTGTTTCAAAATTTTGTGAGCTGCCTGCCCGGGTAACATTTCAAGGTATTGTAGCTGCACGTCAGACACAGAGAATAAACCCTGGCACATTTTGGTTATGATGAGAGCAATGCCATGCATTGCAATGGGCACAGTGATGGCGGATGAAGCAAGAGAAATGTTAATGCGCAGTACTTAAAAAAAATAAGTAAACTCATTCTACCTCAAGCAAAGTGCTTATAAGAGCACTGCATTATTTTTGCATTGTTTGTGGGTGACTTCTGTCTTAAGCAGTTTAGAGTTTCTGTCTACGTAGAGCTTTCCAAATCAGTCCCTTTTACGAGGTTCATTTCCAGTTAGGATACTGCCGTACAAGGTCGCTGCAGTAGGCCGAGAAGCGACTCGCTAAATTTTGCAACAGAGCTGATGTGACTCATAAATGCACATTTATGTAGATTTATTTTTAGTGTTATTTTAAAGCAGATCATATCAAGGATTACACTCTTTTATTACTTTACCAATGAAAATATAATAATGGTCTTTTCACCAAATACACCAAAACTATTCTCATTTTGATGACTGTCTCAAAGTTTTTGTTTTTATATGCATGTGTTTACCATGTATCAAAAAGTGGGCTCCTCTTTATTATTTAAACATTTTCTACACCTTAGAGACATGCAAAGAGGAAGCAATGCAAGGGCGATACATGTGCCACTGCTAGAAGTGCATTCTTTTAAACATTTACCAACATCGTATGTTTTATTTATATCTGGAAAAACTTTATACCCTCCGAACCAATTCAGCTGCCCTTTTGTAATTCAAACATTTGTAGATTTGTTACAGATTAATCTTGTTCTATAGGACACATGCCTATCTTTATACCAGGAAAAGAGTCTGTACCATGCAGTTTGATCAAGTGGTGGTGTCAAGTCGTTCATATGTTTGACAGTGTTCGTATGTATTTATGCATAATTTCCACTGAGCAATATGAGAAATAAAGGATGAAGAGGGCCGTGTGTGTTGTCTTTTATGAGTTAAATGCAGGGCTGGAAATGGCAGAAATTCACTGGGAGGACATAAACACTTTAAATAATTTAATACATTTGTCCTCAGATTAAAAAAAATATTAATGTGAAAATTTTGATATTTAGTTGATGAATATTTTAAATAAAAGTAAAAATCTGAAATGAAACAGCATTGTGACTGTGAAGTATCATGTGATAGGCTTGATGATGCATTTTAAAATAAAAGTTGCAATAAAAAAAATCATAATGGGGAGTCATTTTAAAATGCTGTTAAGTTGTTTAAATATAATTCATTTTCCACCATTTTAAAAATTCTAACCAGTTTTACTGCCCGAGCTTCGTTATTATGTTTGTTATTAGACATAATCTGTTCTAGAGATGCTCTGTTGTTACTGATTTTATGCAGAAGTCTACCGGAAGTTAAGTTTTGTCCACAAAAGCTGTTTGTTAAAGGGTCAGTAACAAAAACGGTTCGGCAAGATGAGGAAAAAAAAACTTGTTTTAAAAGCACGCATCATGTTTATTTCAAGGCAGTGTATTTATGTTGCAATAAAAATTACATTTGTACTTTTTTTTGAAAGCTAAGACTGAATGGACCTGAAAATGTCAAAAGGTGTAATCACCAATTCCAAAGAATGAGAAATTTTAAATATTTTATCCACCTTGTTGGCATGTAACGTACATTGCAAAAAAGGGCTTTCTTACTTGATATATTTGTCTTGTTTCAGAAGAAATATCTAAAAATTCTTAAATCAAGATGTATTTTCTTGATGAGCAAAATGACCTAGGAAAATAAGTCTAGTTTTTACACAAAAATATACAATTTAAGTGAATACGGGGACATGGAGAAAAATGTAATAAAGTTTAGTTACGCGCGCGCACGTGAAACTATTGCATGCTCACGTGCGCACGCGAAGGTTTCATGTGCGCATGCGAAACTAAGCTTTTTTTAAAAATTCAGCACATGAAGGTTTCGCGTGAGCACATGAAAGTTTCACTTAAGCACACAAAAGTTTCACGTGAGCACATGAAACTAAACTTTAGATTTTTTTACTCCAATTTCACCTTAGGGGCTCAGTAGATATTTGTGCTTAAAACAAGCAAAATTATCTGCCAATGGGGTGAAAATTTTTTGCTTAAATTAAGCGTTTAAGAAAAAAGAAAACTTCGTTTTAGATTTTTTTTCTCACCCCATTGGCAGATAATTTTGCTTGTTTTAAGTTGAAATTTACTTAAATTTTATAGTTTTTTGTCTATAAACTAGACTTATTTTCTAAGGTCATTTTCTCATCAAGAAAAAGCATCTTAATTTAAGAATTTTTAGATATTTTTACTGAAAACAAGACAAAAATACTTAGTTAGAAAGTCTTTTTTTGCAGCGTAATCATCTTTAAAAAATAATTTTAAAATATCATTTTATGAGTTATTTCTCAATATTAATGTGTTTTTTTTCAAATGCTGAAAACAGCTCTGTTTTCTAAATAATCTTTGACAAATGATGTAAAAATTTATGTAAAAAAAAATCATATTACACTAAACTAGATGATTATATTTTATTCCACATTTTTTATGAATATATTTATATTTTCATTAAAAAAAAAACTAGTTACAACAATTGACACAGACCGGTTATACCACATTGACATTTTTGAAATTGTCCCCAAAATATTATTTCAAAATGAAATAAAACCAGAAATGTTAAACTTGGTCCTCAAAAAAGAGAATATATGCAAGTAATCTGCAAATTTATTTTGAAATTTTAACCCTTTTACATTTAATTGAACCATAAAGACACAAAATAATTAACGTCACGTCATTGTTGCCACTGAAACTGAAACTGCATAAGTGTTGTGCTGTTACATGCGGTACTGTAAAGTATTCAGGTTTCAAAGGTTAACTCTGTTTGTCCCTAAAACTTTCTAATTCTCAACATTTTTCTGGTCATTTAGATGGCTTTGAACTCTACTTACTCATGCAAAATGAATGCATGCGTCTCTTTGGGTCATCCCCACAATTGTGTTTAGTCATCGTGTTTTCCTTTTTTTGGATTAGTCATCTACGGTGAAGCTATTTCTATCCAGCTGTCGTTCTAGCCCACAAAGCCATTGTATTGAAGCGTTTTTTCAATGGCTTATAAGAACTCCCATGAACTAGAATTTGAAGATTATTTATCGTTGCATCAAGAATTATGTATCCATGGAGGTGTTTTAACAAAACCCAGATCCAGTAAATAATTTTGAACATGAAACTTTTATGTATAAAGAATACAAGAACACTATGCAAACATCAAAGATGTGGAACATTGCGTACTTCAGATGTTAGTCAATTAATATTCCCAAAACACAACATAAAAATGTGACACTGTCTATAAAAACCCAGCTAAAGTCATCTTTTAGATTTACTGTTTTCTTCATAAAATCTACATGAGGTAAAGAACATTCTGTGAAAATATAACCTTGATATTTAATATTGACTGAGTAACTATCTGCCTGCCTGCCTGCCTGCCTGCCTGTCTGTCTATCTATATTTCTATGCATCCATCCATCTACCCATTTCTGCATGTATCCATTCATGTACCCATCTCTGCATCTATCTCTGCATCCATCCATCCATCTATGCATCTATCTCTGCATTTATCCATCTCTGCATCTATCTATGCATATATGCATCTATCCATCTTTACATCTATCTATATCTGCATCTATCTATACATCTATCTTTTTCTGCATCTGTTTGTCTGTCTATGCATCCATCCATCCATCTATCTACTGTATCTATCTATCTATGCATCCGTCCATCCATCTATGCATCTATATCTGCATCTATCTTTCTCTGCATCTGTCTGTCTGTCTGTCTATGCATCCATCTATACATCTGCAGTGTCTGTCCGTCCACCATCTACCTATCTCTGCATCTATCTCTGCTTCTATCCATCCACCTATCCATCCATCCATCCATCCATCCATTTATGCATCTATCTATATCTGCATCTATCTTTCTCCTTATCTGTCTGTCTGTCTGTCTGTCTGTCTGTCTATGCACCCATCTACAGTGTCCGTCCGTCTGTCCATCCATCCATCTCATCTATCTCTGCCTCTATCCATCCACCTATCCATCCATCTCTGCATCCATCCAGCCATCTATGCATGCATCCATCTATCCATCCATCCATGCATATATGCATCCACCCATCCATCCATCTATGCATCCACCCATCCATCTATGCATCTACCATATCTACATCTGCATCTATCTTTCTCTGCATCCATCTATCTATCTACAGTATCCATCCATCCAGCCATCTATTCATGCATCCATCTAATCATGCATCCATCCATCCATCCATCCATGCATATATGCATCCATCTATGCATGCATCCATCCATCTATGCATGCATCCATCCATCCATCTATGCATCCACCCATCCATCTATGCATCTACCGTATCTACATCTGCATCTATCTTTCTCTGCATCCATCCATCCATCCATCCATCCATCCATCCATCCATCCATCTATCTACAGTATCCATCAGTCCGTCCATCCATTCACCCATCTCTGCCTCTATCCATCCACCTATCCATCCATCCATCTCTGCATCCATCCATCCATCTATGCATGCATCCATCCATCTATGCATCCATCCATCTATGCATCCATCCATCCATCTATGCATCTACCGTATCTACATCTGCATCTATCTTTCTCTGCATCCATCTATCTATCTACAGTATCCATCCAACCATCTATGTATGCATCCATCTATCCATCCATCCATCCATATATGCATCCACCCATTCATCCATCTATGCATCCACCCATCCATCTATGCATCTACCGTATCTACAACTGCATCTATCTTTCTCTGCATCTCTATCTATCTATCTATCTATCTATCTATCTATCTATCTATCTATCTATCTATCTATCTATCTATCTATCTATCTATCTATCTATCTATCTATCTATCTATCTATCTATCTATCTATCTATCTATCTATCTATCTATCTATCTATCTATCTATCTATCTATCTATCTACAGTATCCATCCATCCGTCCGTCCGTCCGTCCGTCCGTCCATCCATCTACAGTATCCATCAGTCCGTCCATCCATCCATTCATCCATCCATCTATCTATCTATCTATCTATCTATCTATCTATCTATCTATCTATCTATCTATCTATCTATCTACAGTATCCATCCATCCGTCCGTCCGTCCGTCCGTCCGTCCATCCATCTACAGTATCCATCAGTCCGTCCATCCATCCATTCATCCATCCATCCATCCATCCATCCATCCATCCATCCATCCATCCATCTACAGTATCCATCAGTCCGTCCATCCATTCATCCATCCATCCATCCATCTACCCATCTCTGCATCTATCTTTGCTTCTATCCATTCACCTATTCATCTATCCATCCATTATTTATCTGTCTGTCTGTCTACCTATCTATCTATCTCTGTGTCTGTCTATCTATGCATCCATCCATCCGTCCACTATGCATCCATCTATCTATATCTCCATCTATCTTTCTTTGCATCTGTCTGTCTGTCTGTCTGTCTGTCTGTCTGTCTATGCATCCATCTATCTATCTACAATATCCATCCATCCATCCATCCATCTATCTCTGCTTTTATCTGTCTGTCTGTCTGTCTGTCTGTCTGTCTGTCTGTCTATCTATCTACAGTATCTATCCATCTACAGTATCTATCCATCCATCCATCTATGCATCTATCCATCTGTCTTTCTGTCTGTCTATTTATGCATCCATCTATCTATCTACAGTATCCATCCATCCATCTATCTCTGCTTTTATCTATCTGTCTGTCTGTCTATCTATCTATCTATCTATCTACAGTATCTATCCATCTACAGTATCTATCCAGCCATCCATCTATGCATCTATCCATCCATCCATCTGTCTGTCTGTCTGTGCATCCATCCTTCTCTGCAACTGTGACAAAACTATGAACCTAAATGCTGACCCTCTTTTGCTACATTCCCTTCATGCATGCATGACTGAGAAATGTGCAATTTATCTATTAAGTGGTTTTATTGAAACTATGTGCACGTGTAATTCTTCCATTGTATAGCAGCCGTACCTCATCCGCCATGTTCTCATTTAATTATCCAAGTTAATGCTGCAACTCTCATTCCCTACATGCAACCATGCTTTTTGCATTGTTCTTGGGACACAAAGTTAAACCATAAGAACAAAATGTACATCCTCATTTGCATTACCAGGACATCATCAAAACGGTCCCGTCTGGGGTAACGAGGCACATACATGCTCATTTGGGACACATCTGATGCATGGATTTTCTCTCTCATTTGAAAGCGGGCGAGCAAAAGCTCTTCTTAGTGATGTTAGGACAATGAAGGCCAGTGATCGACTCTTATACGGCCTCCTGTGTGATCTCGTTTCAAAGCCCGGTGCTGGAGTTTAATTGCCGTTTTTTTTAAACGTCCTATTCTGTTCCCTCTTTGCATCACATATACGATTCTCTGTCGGCACATTGAAGTGGAGCTCTGAGGAAGCGCATGCGTCTTTTCGTGGCCCCGTGCATTCCACTGCATTGTTAAAATTCAAAACAAATTTAATAGAGAACATTTCTGAAAACAGCAGAAACATAATCAGCGTGGACTTTCCATACTGGCCTCCCCTCGCTGCTTCTACAGGCATCTCTGGTTTCAATAACAGCCCATAAACACTTAAAACAACAAAGTGAGTGTATAAACCGAGATAAAGGTCTGTTTAATGCGTGCATGAACTGCAACAGAAACACATCAAATTGCCTTAATCAACAATAGACAGGCAGAGTCGGAGAGACTGTCCAGGGCGGCAGAAATTTTCAATACACCCCGAAGTACATTCGCAGTCCATTTCCAGGCATCAGCCATACACTGAGGGCGTTAAACCTCAGCTGACCACTGGCTGTCTCACAGACATCGACTGGCTCGCACGTTTCTATTGAACATCTATGAGAGTGCCCGCGGGGATCCGGTTGACTCTGGTTGCTGCATGTAGAGCCGACTGTCAGGAAATGACCCACAGAGAGAGCTCACTGCTCTCCAGGCTGCTTTCGTTCAAAACATTTTGTGTGAGCCACAGAGCTCTTGACGCCTTTTTTAATACGCTGTCCTTTTACCGGTGTGTTTTTACCTGGTGACTTATAAGCATTTAATCAATTTGTGTCCTTGCATTAACTTGTCACAAAGTCGAGGGCAAACCGTATCTGTTTGAATTAGTATTTTGTATTGCTTTCCAGTTAAAACAATGTCAAGATCAAAATATTAGACACTTAAAGGTGCATTGTGTAACTTTAAGAAGGATCTCTTGCTATTTTTGTAACCATTTTTGAGCACCATTGACTTCCATAGTAGTATTTTTCCTACTCTGGAAGTCAATGGTGCTTCTGTTTTCTGCTTGATTATTACAAATATATTCGTTTGTGTTTAGCAAAGCAAAAAAAACTCATGCAGGTTTGTAACAACATCAGGGTGAGTAAATGATGACAGTATTTTCATTTTTGGGTTTAAAGCAACACTAAAGAGTTTTTGCTCTTTGCTCCCCCTACAGGTTGGAAGCGGAATTGTCCATTACCACTGTCGTAAAATAATTTATCCTTCTGCAGCAAAGCTGGCTCTGATTGGATTGTAGGTTTGCCGTGAAGCAAGTTTTTGTAGTTTTTTTACTCGAACTACAGGACCGCGACCTGACGGTTGGAAACTTCTTTAGTGCGGTTTTGGCCGATAGAGGGCTGCTAAGCGAATGTGAAAGTGCTGTTCACTCTGTTTCGAGTGGATGAACGACTGAAACTTTTTTGGAAACGTTATTTTAAGGTAAAAAGTCCTCTTTGGTGTTGCTTTAAATATCCCAAAATCACAAGCAGTGGCAGCCGGTTACTTCTTTTCCGTGGGGCGCAAATTCAGAATTTGTATGGTGTGTCCCTTTAAATATTTTTTAAATGGTTTAGTTTAGATAAGACTGCTAATGTAAGCTGAAAGTAACTTTACATAGCACTTCTTATTTTAACTTGAATTAAGTTAAACAATTCCAACTTTTTTTTTTAAGTCAACTTACCACAAGTCAAAACTTAAAATTTTAGGTTGAATTGACTTGCAAAACCAAGTTGTTTAAATACATGCTGCACCTAAAAAATAAAAAATTAATTGCGTCATGTGAACCATGTGCATCATGCGTCTTGTCAAAATAAGTGCCTGCTGCACACGTGTCAAAACCGTTCTGGAAAAAAAACCTCACAAGACACTCCCTAAACAGTAAACTCTGATTACACATGAGATTATGCGAGTATCTGGCAAACGTGAGCGTCTCTTTTATCATAAACCCGTTAGACGCGTCTGCGGCAGGCTCGTATTTTGGCATGACATGTGATGCACAAAGGTTCACTTGACGCGCTGAACCCATATTTTGAAATGATGAACGGGCTACATACATGTTGTGACGAGATTCGCATCATGCGCCCTTGAAAAAGAATTCACCGGCCGCCACTGCTAATATGACTGGTTAGACTGGTTGGTTCAAAGGTGTACTTTTTGAAAGGTTAGCATGACAGCTAGGGAGCTGATTTTTTTAATCATTTTCTCTGATGGTGTATGTTTCGAAACCTATTAGGTCATAGATATTACTAAGTATAACATACTCATTGAATTATGATATCATGGGTACTTTAATTCAAGATAAATTGTCTGAAATGAAATCTATTAAATGTCATTTAGTTTGTTATGGTGTTCTTCTTTTACTGGAAAGCAAGACAAATATACTGATATAAACATGTTTTGTTGTATTTTCTACAGCGTGATTCATTTAATTAAAATAGCAACCTCACCAGAACAAACACAGAGAAATCTACCGCATGACTATGGAAAAAAAACAAGTCTTTCCTCTCTCATGTATAACGTCAGCTTTTCTTTAACACCATTAGAGTTGCTGCCTGCTATTTTTCCTAAACAGGTGACCTCTGATTACAATCTTCCCCGATGCAGTAATTCTCTGAGCTGTCACAGATGCTACCCAGCAGGTAACAGAAGGGCCCGGGTGCCCATATTCCCTCATGACAAACAGCCTGTGCTGATTCAGTGAGAAGAGATCTCAACCGTACTCTCTGTCCATACTTACTGTACTGTAGATCACAGGGTTCACAGCTGAGATGCTTTAGTTGCATCATAGCCAATTCAAAAGGGACCACAATGAAGGGTCTGTTTGTAGATTCAAGAAAGAATGTTTCAGTAAAACATGTCCGTTTGATATGATAAGGTGTCTGTCGCATGCTCGCTATTTCTGGTGAAGAAATTAAGGTGGCAGACACAGTGTGGGTTGAAATTAAGAGTAAACATCCGATCAGGTCCAGGCAAACAAAGAGGTGCTGTCGCTCTCCTTACCAATTAGCTCTGTCTGTACAACATCCTGGCAAATTAGTTTCCTTGCTTCGGCTCAGACGGTTCTGCTGGCATCTTTACTGGGCTGTTTGAGCTTATATGGGTTTTCCCAACCTGCCGTGACTAGCAAGAAAAATGACAAATCTTCTCTTTAAGGATTCAGTGTTAGGCAAAATAGGTGTAAAACATTTTCCATTTCGGCATTAATACAGATTTAGATATGTGTACCTTTCCTTTTTGTGATGCCTTACAAACAGTAACTGAAGTACATTTACATTACACTGTTAAAAAGTGCAGCATGAAGTTAAAACAACTTGGTTTTGCAAGTAAATTCAACCTAATTTTTAAAGTTTGGCGGTACTACTTTTAGCATAGCTTAGCATAATCCATTGAATCTGATTAGACCATTAGCATCGCACTCAAAAGTAACCAAAGAGTTTCAATATATTTCCTGTTTAAAAATACAGACTCTTCTGTAGTTACATCGTGTAGGCGCAATTAAATTAGAAAATAGTCTCTTAGTATCTTTCAATAGCAGGGGACTATTTTCGGGCAATATGTAATATCATTGCGCCTTCTGTAGCCATGTTACGGCAGCAAAGTCCTTGATTATTACGCCAGAATGAGAGTATAGTACCTAGCCATATCAGCCTAGAAAATCACAACTTTTCATTTTTTGTCGATCTTAGTACACAATGTAATGACAGAAGAGTCAAGTTTTAAATAGGAAAAATATCGAAACTCTTTGGTTATTTTTCAGCGCAAAGCTAATAGTCTAATCAGATTTAATGGATTATGCTAAGCTATGCTAACAGTGGTACCACCAGACCCAGAGATCAGCTGAATGGATTCCAAAACTGTAAAAATCAAATGTTTAACTCTAGGACAGCTGGAAAATGAGAATGTTTTCAAAAAAAAAGTGTGTCCCGTTAACTTTATATACATAAATCAAATACAAAACTTTAAAATGTATACATTATGGACCTGGATCACAAAGACAAGCAATGTATGGAAAGAAAAGATACAAAACCAGTAAAAAATAATCACTTTTTTACCTAAAGAGGGCATATTAGTACCTCAAAGGTGCATATTGGCGCCTGAACAATAAAAGGATCTTTTAAAAAGTACAATTTTGGACCTTTTTCTTTATGATTAAATATGCATGGCACCAGGACTATATTTTGATACACTGATGTATCGAACAAGTACTGCACCGATTGCAACTTTGACTCATTTGTGTAACATTATGTTTGGCTTACTGTACAACTTACAGATAAAGCTTCTTTTACCAGCTTTGTAAACAAGACCAGATCTACGTTAAGTACATTTATTAGTCAAAATTAGATTATAAATAAATAAAACACATGCATGTTTGCTGCAGATATTTCATTTGAGTAGTTGACAAACAAAGGTTTTCTTCTTTGTTTGATTGTTTCACAGTTATCAAAATGCATGGAGTAACATACTAAACATTGCAAAATAAATAATAATCTTTCAGAGATAAGAGACATTTCATTTATTCAGACTATAAATGTATAAATAAGAAAGCAAAATTGCATAAATAAACATCTAGAACAATAAGCATCTCCCACGTGTCTGTGGAAAATAAATAAGAGTACAATACGTATGTACAATATGAACATGACTTGTGCTTAACCGAAGTCCTGGGGTTGGTGATGGTTTCTCAGTCAATAGATGCATATAATCCATGTAATCTTCATTTGCCTCCTCTTCATCAATTTCTTAAAGGGCTGTGGGGGAATATGTTAGCTGTTGCAATAATATAAAACATAGCATGACTTTGAAAAGGCATTTTTCCTCCCAAAGCAATGTTTTGCAGTTGACGTGAGGTGGTGAAGTCACATCATACGATGGAGATTTTAGGGGACTATGCCTGAAAACAAACAGAAATGGGATGCCGCCCTGCCTCTGCCTTCGATTAGTGAAGACAATTTCTCGTATTTTATTTTATTTTACAAAATAAAACAAAAGCAAGCAAAGAAGCATTACCTAATCCCTTCTTATAAACAAATATAGCGTTGAGCTTTTTTGCAAATGCAAAGTGATTTGTCAATACCACACACAAAGTCGCCCGGCGAAGGATGGTTCTAGTTTGAGGCATTAGTCGATGTTCTAACTAATCATTTTACCGTATAAACATGTTTATAATAATCGCAAACAATCACATTTTTTCCGCATGAGATTTCTTGCGCCTACCTTCGAACATTACAAAGTTAGAAAGAAGTTATACTTTTTTTACGTACAAAGAAATCCTCCCGTGTTCAAGGACAAAGTGGCTTTTATATACTTGCATAAATATTTGAACATAGAAAACACAACATTATAACATCATATCAACAACATATGCGCTGTATGCTGCGTAAAATAAAAAGAAGTCCCTTTTACACAAAGACAATAAGAAGTACTGCCCGGCAGGTTGTGATGTTAGCTAGGAAATTTCTTCATTAATAGGCAATATTTGACCCCTAGACTTAGCTTTAAGAGGGCATATATTTTCGAAACATTTAAAACAAACATACACAGACACGCACACACATAGCATACTGTCCATTTAAGTAAATACTTCAAATATATAGTAGAAATATATTTATATATATAAAAAGACTTCACATATTTGCCCCCCATTTAAAAACCGGTGGCATTTTTGCTCTTATAGTGTTGCAGCACTATCATGGCACTGGGTTCACTCGTCTTTGTCCACAACACACATCCTCGACCATATCACACGATGATCGTGGAGCATTTGAGAGGCAGCCCATAGGCAGAGACAATGACGTGATTCACAATCTGAGCACACTGAGTTTATGTCCCTATGGCCCCTTTCACATGATTTGTCAATTCCGTCAGTCTAGACATTTCAGCCTCTGATGCATAGACAGTGTAACCAATGCGGAAGAGCAGCTCTCTCCCGTTACGGATCGGAATCCTTCCAGCAGACTTGACCTCGGATTTAGGGTTCAAACCTCATTCAAGTCTATAGATGCGCAGTGAACATCTGCACTGTCTTAACCAAATGCATCAGAAAGTCACTCGGTGCCACTTGGCCAGGAGGAAGCCGATACAAAGTCTCCGACGTGTTCCTTGCGGTGCCTTTGTGGGGCAGTGGAAAGGGGTGTGATTTTCGATGGGGCTTGAATGAAGGAACTCACGGCTGGGATGGGGCTGATGGGTGCTGGATTTTGCTTCCAGGTTTAGCGTCCTCTACTTACAGTTACACGAGCCCGAGTGTTTGACTTCCAAGACGAGACCCAGCGAGCAGGCGGTCTGCCTCATGGAGCACTCGCTAGGGTAGGTGGCATTGTCGCTGGCACAGACGCTGTCACCCGGGCGGCTTTCCGGGCACGTGTCCTGGCACGTCGAGCAGCGTCCCCGCCCCGTTTGCTCTTCCCAAAGACACTTTTGTCCCTGGCGGCAGTTGATGTCTTTGCACGACCTGGCATCTGAGGACAAGACGTTGGATTGGAGGTGAGCTCAAGAAAAGTTAAAGACCGAGATCCCTAAAATACAATGTGTGTATGTACTGCGTAACCACTTCCATGTTGTTTTCATGACAGAAATTTACATTTTAGCCTTATTTTACTCTGTGTGGTTTGAGGAGGTATTAAATAACAGAAAGCAGCAACAGTTGGAGCAAACCAAGTGAAACATGAATGTGTTATTGCAACAGAAAACAGAGTAATGAGAACCACATGTTTAAGAGAGTATTGTGCAAGCGCAAGATTTTGTCGGATTCTCACCTATGCATTTCCCTTCATAGGCCACTCCAATGGACCTTCCCAGGATGCACGTGGCTCTTCGGAGATGGCAGGCGCTTTGGTACATGATCCCATCGTTCCCGCACAGGTACTGCTCCGGAGAGGTGACCTCGGGGCACAGACGGTTGCAGGTTACGCAGTAGGCGTTGTTGGCCTGGTCCATTACGCACGTCGAGCTTCCAGGGCAACGCACGTCATTGCAGGACTCTGTATAAATATTATAACAAAGCTGACATTAATCAAAAGCTTATGCGAATAATGACCAGGTTATGTCCTAGGTGACATCAGCGAACTGTGTGGATGAATTGGGATGATCATACTTTTGCATTTTCCCTGGTACTGTGCGGTCACGTCAGGATGCCTCTTGCACTTAGCCCTAAGAAGTGCACACTCGTTCCTGTAGGTTTTCCCATCGGAGCCACACACCGGACCCTTGAAAGTGACATTGGAGCAGTCTGGGGCACACACACACCGGGGCTTATTCCTCTTGTTCATTTTGCACTTCTTTCCAGGACCACAATCCACATTGTCACAAGACTCTGTTGAATCATTAATAAAATATGATTTGGTGATCAAATACATCAATTTAATTCAAGCCTGCGCTTTCAGGCGTCAGACAGACGAAGCTAATAATTAATGTTTCTTTTTGTCTCCCATCAGAAGGTACTGTATTGCACGGCAAGTTAACAAGTTGCAGAGATACACTGTATTTTTTCATACTGTTGCATTCCATACTCGATCTGCGTAAGCTTTCCTGTCTGAGATCTTCACAGACCACCAATCACATTCCTCCAACGGCCTTCAACTTTAGTTTAACATCTTACAGATGAGCATCACCAGTTGCTCAAACCGCAAAGCTTTCAGTTCTTCCTGGTTTTAATCTGATGCATTACCTTTGCAAGGTATACAGTTGGGAGCACCGCCGTTGAAGATCAGCCATCTGAACAGCGTGTTATTGGGCACATCTTCCTCGGTCCATGCCGTGCCCAGTCGACCGCTCCTGCAGCAGTCTTCTCTGCTCATCCCGGACATGTACAAAACCTGGCATCTTCCATTCTTGCCCTGTTGAAGCCAGCAGTTGCCGGCTGGAAACAGTCACTCTGTTACCACTTGATACACTATGGGTGCAGTTTTGTATTTATTATTGATGCAGCTAAATACAATCAATTTGTGCCAAGCAACTTAATTCAACACAGAATATGGGTTATGGTTGATTTGGGTAAAATATAAAGCAGACACTTGGGAAAAGGTGTTTGGTAAACATTTGAAAGAAACTTGGATTATTTCTAGGCTTTCAGACTCCTTTGCCATCTGAAATCACTCATATCTACAGACGTACTATTTTGTGGTTGTGCAAGCCTTTTTGTGCACTGAAAGGAACCATACTAAACCATTTAGGCGTAATTATAAACACAATAACCCACGTTTATTGCACAAAGCTTTCTAATCATTAACACAATATTATGTTCGACTTGATCCCAATCACTTCAAAATAAAGTTTTTTTTGGTGACAGCAAGGCGCCTTGGTAGTTATGAATTTGTTATTTAAAAGAAAAACAAACTTTTTCTCTTTTACGCACGAGCGGTGCCAGTGCGCGCACCATTTAAGCTGTCCGTTTAACCCCAGATCAAGGCACAAATGACTTCAATATTCCTTAGAGTTTCAGACTGCATGCAAGGGATAAAACTCACTTTACCTTGAACTTTCTGCTGCTCCATGAAGTGCGCAAACCAGATGAGAAGCGCGATGACGCCCTGGCGCAGCTGCGGGATCTGTAGCATCCTCGGGAATAAATGGAGACGCGTGTTGGAGAGAGAAGGAGAACAGACTGACAGATGTTGTGCCGATGCTTGCTCTCAGTTACTGTCATACACACGGATCCCGTCTCGCTTTTTAAATCTATATGGGGTCTCGAGTTGGATGCCTGTGGTGGGCGGTCTTCATAGTTCATAGGGGGTGGGGAGAGTATTGTAATAGTTTGCCCACCGAAATTGATCAGGTGACATTTGGGAGTCGAGAAACTTTCTCTCCTCGTGAGCAACATCACGATTTCGGTGTCAGTTCGGGGGGGTTTTCCTAGGGCTGGGTAACTCATTTGGGTCCGTTTGACTTTAATGTGAGGGAAATGTGCTGCTGAATAACCCACATGATATACTTTAGTACAACCTGTTAATGTATAGTAACCTATAAATGTAATATTACCTATAGTAAATACTATAGTATACTGAAATATTTAGTATACTGTAGCAATGTACATAAAGACTACAGTATGTAGGAATTTTACTATATTTTTATGTCGCAGACGCTTTTATCCAACGCAACTTGCATTTAACATTTTGTGTACTGCTATATTTCAATTCAATCAATTCAATTCAGTTTATTTACCAGACTCATGTCCAAAAAAACCACACAAGACAGGACAGATAAAAAACAGAGAAAACATACAAAACAGTTAAAAAGAGTAAATACAAAAATTAAAATACATACAAACATTTCAACCAATGCATTCTCAACCTGGATGTGTACCTGGAGCAACTCACTAAGGGATATATAGCACTGCACTGTTATATGAATGCCATACTTTGTTCAATATGAGTCAGACTTAAACTTGGTAAAAATGAAACTGAATGAAATGCAGTGATGATGACATCAGTTTATTCAGAATCTAAAATAATATTAAAACCAAAAACAAATGTTTGTGAGGTGTTCACAAATGCTGAGATGATGCGTCACTGCCTCTTAAATTAATGCAATTACATTTTTTATTCAGTTTGAAAAAATTTATTATTTATTAAAGGAAACTGTAGGATTTCTTAACCTTTCTATTGTAAATAATAAAGTATACTACAGTACAGTTTATCAATTTACTATTGTTAATACAACAGGCTACTTGTTATACAGTAGAGTATACTACAGGTAACTATTGTAAATACTGTATACTAGACTATAGTATTTTTTCATGTGAGATCATTTGGGATATGCAATGCAATGAAATTGAATAACCATGGTTTTACTACAGGTTTTTGGTTTTAACTGGAGTAAAACAATGGTTCATTTTTGTAAGGGCATGGATGGATACGCGTCAGTCTTTTAAATTGGCCCATTACAGTGAATTTAAAGGGGCACTATAGACCCAAGGACTGTCTAATAATAGATAAGACAGTTGTTTGGTCCTCCCCAAGGGTCAAACCTGTAAATATAGCAGGACAAATCCTCGTTCAAAGGAAGTTATCAGGGTGTTGCGTTACAGCCCGTCTACACAAACAAGAGCGCGCACATGCAACAGGGACGAGCTTTCGTCGCCTCGTGATTGTTTCTGTGTTATAGACATATGGGACGAATCGTTACACAGCCATAAAGTCTCAGGTGGAAATAATTGCAGCGTTGTCCCTCTATCGGAACTTTTGGAGAAATGCAGCCAGACTCAACCGCACGCTGTTAATGACATAGTCACAGAGTTGTGAACAATCGCTGTGAAACTGCGACATACGTTGCACAGCTGTGCTCTGTGGTTGCAGATGTCACTGGTTTGATTGAATACCACACAGAATTGTCTTACTCAACAAAAACACCCACCGGCTGTTTAATGAACATAAAACATGCACTGTAATTTTATAATCGTTTTGTTCACTGCTGGCTTAGGATATCTGGTTATATTTATTTACAAGGGGAGCTTATTATAGCAGGCTTTTAAAAGGCTATACGTTTATTTCCTACCTGAGTTACTACTGTACCTGAGGCCGGTGAATGGCTGTTTGTCATTCATAAAAGAGAATTTAGAGACATCTGCTGGTGGATAATAGAAACGCAGGACAGATCACAGAAATGGGCTTAAATAACAAAGTATTTTAAATACAATTAAGATTTAATAAATAATTTATTACATAATCCAATTTTAATTCGTTGCAGAGTTGCTTGAATTGCGAAAATAAGCGTGAACGGTGTGTTTCCTGGCCACGAGTCAGCTGACCTGAAGCATAACCAATTAGATCTCGGCTCTCAGGAAGACACGCGCTGCAACTGTGTCAGATCTGCATGTGTCCAGATCAAATAAACACATGACTATCGAGGTAAGTTGGCTTTTGAAAGCAGTTTTACATTTATTGACCAAATACATAAATGAAAAGTTAATGTCGCTGAAGGAATGTTTATTGACACGAGGTAAACGTTAATGTTATATGTCAATCGAATACAGTTTTCAGTTACAAACTCATACAGAGTGCACGTTGCTGTCTGTACTAGGTGTCGGTTTTGTACTTTGCAAAAAGTGCCGAATTAACGGGGCTTAAATCGGAGATCATTACGGTTTCGTCACACATAACATCTCTACAACTGTGGCAGCATTTGGAGAAGAAACATCAAAGGTAACTTACATTTCAGTTACGGCAAGATTAATACTTGAGCTGCAGTTTAATATTTCACTGTTTTTTTAAACTGTGGACTCGTATGGGGATATGTAGATGACACTCAATTTGATACAAACACGTCTCCTTTGTTTTTCTTTACACATCGCATAGTTAAGTTGCTCTCAAGCAAGCTCTCCAAACTTATAAAACACACAAGGGTTTAGCTTACAAAGAATGAGGTGTAATATATTACTTTCCCTAAGACACTGGATTTATACTGTATTTATGGTTGTTAATAAAATGGGCAAGTATTATTAACCCTTTCGGGTTGTTCGTGTACAAAAAAGCCACTGAATTTAACGGCTGTAAAAATTTATCAATTAATTTTTTTTTCATAAATCTGTTAATCAACCTCAGTACTGATCAAACATACCAAATGTTTACAAAATTCCCACGATTTTAACTCTTTAATTGCCAAGTTCGTAAGTGGTGTCACTGATTTGGGGAGACACAAATTTAATGATTTTCTGTATAAAAAGTGATTCTGGACTGTTTTTTTTTTTTTTTACATTTTTCACAGTCTTTGGCATGCCAAAGATTGATAAAAACATTGGCTTTGGTGCATTTTTTGTTTTTGTGCAGCATCAGTTTTTATTCTTTTACACCCTCATTTACTGTTTTTGCCCCATTGACTTCCATTATAACAAAATTTTTTTGATCGCAAAGCCATGACACCATATAATCATGCATTTTTCATTGTTTGTGGTTTTTGGTTAATGATGCCACATGGTGATCAACAGTAAAAATGACAAATTTTACCTCTTAGCAAAAGGAAAAACCACCAACAATGCATGATTATATGCTGTCATGGCTCTGCAATCAAAAAATTTTGTTATAATGGAAGTCAACGGGGCAAAAAAGCCACAAACAACGAATTAGGGAGAAAAAAATAAAAACTGATGCTGCTCAAAAACTACAAATGCATCAAAGCCAATGTTTTTACCAATCTTTGACAAGCCCAAGACTGCGAAAAAGGTTAAAAAATCCAGTCCACAATCACTTTTTATATTGAAAATCTGTAATTTTGTGTATTATTTTCAAATCAGTGAAACCACTTATGAATTTGGCAGTTAACGAGTTAAAATCATGGACATTTTTTAAGCATTTGGTAGTTTTGATCAGTACTGATGGCGATTAACAGATTTATGAAAAAAAATTGGAAAAAATATTCATCCGATACATTTTTACAGCCGATTAATTTAGTTGCTTTTTTGTACACAAACAACCCAAAAGGGAAGTCAATATGCCCACGGTATATTGTTGAGAACAATTTCAAAGCGTTTTCTTAAAATATGTGTAAATATAAGATTTGTCGTCGAAAATCATTCCATTTGCTGAAACACAGAGAAAGTTGTGGCCAAATTAAAACATAAAAAAACAAAAATGGCTAAAAATGGCCTCAACAACCCACAAGGGTTAAGAAACTGGTGATGGAGATGGTAGCCATATTGCGGATGCAGAATATAATATGTAAGGCCACTAAAATGCCATGAAGTGTGCGCCTTGGTTTGACCGATTGGTATTGTTTTTGAACAGTAATTGACATAATTTAGGTATGATGAAAATTTTCAAAAACCCCAAGGCTCAAACTGTATCACATGACTAGACAGACCAGACATTCCATTTACAGGATACCAGGATTGTAAAAACTCGTTGAGGATTGAGAAAGTAATTTATATAAAGTATATTAAAAATCAGAAGAAAAAGTTATATATGGATGTCTATGGAAGGTGTGTGACCGAAAATGCTACTTATTCACAGGTTTTTGCTTGTAATTTTATCATTTTATCAGATATTTGCATGAAATTTTAACAGAAGGTATTTTGTTAGTTTTTTCAAATTAAATCATGAACATTTACTGTTTTAGTTGGAATGGGCATCGGACCCATTGTAACCATGGTTTTTAGCACAATATCTGCAGTGGACGTTCTGACACGACGTTCACTGTAGTCTATTACCAGAAATGTAGTATTCAAATTTTCTGCAATTTATTTAAAAACCACCTTCTCCATAGATTTAGATTACTATGTTTCAGTACCAAGATAAGAGATATATATTTTGGTCCACCTACCTTTCATTAGAGTCCAGAGTTTAGTGGAAGCACACCGACCGGTTGAAAGTGACAAAAATTTTCAAACAGTTGCTGTGAACTAAAAACACCTCCTGGTTGACATATTTATTATCGTATTTAGTGAAAACATACTACAACCATGCAACGAGGATTGGATATCGCATGAGACGCATTGTAAACGTCCCGCATGGGCGGAAACAGATTTTATGCCTAAGAATTTTGACGCGCGTGCCCGCAATGTCAGCATTGCTACATAATTGGTCAAAAAAATCTAATAGGCTTTATGCCCAGCTGCACTACTTCTTGAACTTCAGCCAGCTCCTCGTTTTCTGTCTGCCATTATTGGACAAACTGATTACTCCAGGTGTGTCTGATTATTGTTGTTGTGACTACTGAGGTCAGGCACACATGGATTAATCAGTTTGTTTGTGACTACTGAGGTCAGGCACACCTGGATTAATCAGTTTGTCCAATAATGGCAGACAGGAAACAAGGAGCTGGCTGAAGTTCAGGAAGTAATGCAGCTGGGCATAAAGCCTATTGGAAGTTAAGACGTGGAGAATGATGTTAAATTGTTGAGATGTTTAAGCTGAAGTGAATAGTTATATGTAATGTTTTGGAGCACATTTTATGGATATAGAGTACTTGGGGCTAACATCAAAGGTGTTGTATCGTGAAAATCTTTGAGGACACCAAACCCTTATTTTACATCTTAAAAAAAATCACATAGTAAGACCACTTTAAAAACTTTTTTGGTCCATCCATGAAGACTTTACGGGTGGGTTTGATTTAGGCAAAGTGAGTAAACACATTTCAACCACACAGAACTCCAAGAAAGCATTTAGCAATACACTATAAACCACTCATCTGACACCTGAGTATTGTGACACAAGCAAGGATCACTCACGTTGTTAACGAAAATGTAATAAAACAAGTCTCTTCTTTGTGCCAGACTCTCTGTTTTACGGGGTCAAGTTGTACTGGCAGTGCGTCAGGAGTACGTGCCTTTGAGTGAGGAGCCATTGACCCTCCGAGAGGGAGACGAGGTGGCCATTATACCGCCTCTCAGTGGAGGATAAAGAAATTACAAAGGTTGCCATCACAAATACATTCGTCTTTATATGTTGCTTTCCTTGTGCCTATTGTGATTTCTGTGTGTACAGGTATGGCCGTGAATAGTCTCGATCTAATTTCCCTCACTACTGGCAAGCTTTCTGCTGACGCGGTCTCTGAATCTGTAACGTGTGCTTCTTGTGGTGCTATATCTTTGTTTATTGGTAGGTCCTTTGATGTGTATTTCTTTATATTGGTTTGATCATTGCCTTTATGCATATTAATTTTGTAGCCAATCTTCTAAGGAACTACAAGAGATAATTTCGAGGGGAAGAAAGTCATACGGCTGGAATATGAAGCGTACGTTCCAATGGCAGAATTGGAACTCAAGAAAATCTGCAGTGACATCAGAACAAAATGGCCGAGCGTCAGGCACATTAATATACAACACAGATTGGGGTGAGTCGGATAATAAACCTCTATTCATAAGCCCAATTTCCTATGTACCAAGTTTTTTTTTTCGTGTTCACAGTGTGGTTCCAGTAACAGAAGCAAGTGTTATCATTGGGATCTCCTCACCACACAGAAGTGAATCACTGGAGGCGGTGAAGTTTTGCATCGACATACTCAAAGCTACCGTGCCAATATGGAAAAAGGTGTCAATCGTGAGCACTTGTTGTTTCTGTATAGATTTTTGTGTATAAATTATCTACTAGCAATAATATAATTTGATGCTAGACATTAGCATAAAATATCTAAAAGTTCTTAAAAAAAAAGCGAAAAAAGAATTTGTGGCTTGAACCCAGGGAATAGAAAGTACCCAATAAAAAAAACATATATGCAAAAAAAAGTAATTTTTTCTTTCTTTTTTAAGGAAATATACGAGTCCGGGGAGCCTTGTTGGAAAGAGAACAAGGAGTGTTTGTGGGCAGATGGTGGAAAAGATCCCAACGGCTAACAAGCAAATGATCTACAGTACATCTCATTAAGCATCAAGAAGTTTTTATTGAAAAAATACACAGCCTAAAAAAGTTTTGTAACATTTTTTCATTAAAAAAACATTTTGATACAAATAATTCATATTACTTATCTCTTAAAAACAAGCACTAAAAGGTACCAGTGCAAAAGACAACATGTAAACAACATGTGAACAAATCTCTTATTTTCCCATCACACCATCAGAATTCATGTGCGATATTATTTGGTTTATATATAAACATTCAACATCATACATTTATAATTCTTTACAGATCAGTAGTTCATGTACATTTATATATATATATATATATAACTATTTACAAATGTAACAGTTTGACATAGCGACCCTGCAGCGGAAAAGCTGGTTTGAAAAACAGATGGATGAGTAGTATTATGTTACAGTACAACAAACAAACATTATGTTTTTATGAAGTGTGGCCATTTGCTGAGGACCCTCAGCATAATTTTTTATTACTACTTTGAAAAGTTGTGCAAGTGGGCGCTTGTAAACAACATCTGTACAGCTGTCACCATCACATTTTGTTTCATTAGTGCAGTGTCACAAACAGATTGCCCCACCCCGAATGTTGCAGTGTTGTGTAGTTATACAGTATTCACACAGTATTTTAACACAGAAAAATTACATCACCTTTAAGTTTGTAAATTAATTTAACATAGGAAATAAGTCCGTAAAGTGATGAAATGTGACTTAAAATGAAAATGATGAAATTACCCTGTGACTTAAAGTTACTCATTTAAATATACAGTAACACTTAACTTGAAAGGGTGTTTAAAAGACTGACCATGAGCATGAAGGAGATATTATGCAAGTTTTTGACAACTGTCATTAAGTGTCATTTGTTCAATTATGTCATTTTAAATGCAAAGATGACATTGTTTAAGATGTCTTCGTTATGACAACTTGACATTAACCAAGACAACATAACTGACCACTTTTGACCAGTGATACAAATTGAATTTGTTATTAAAATGTCATTAAGTGTTAATACTGTGTCATATAGTTTTATAACAGCGTCATGAATATTTTTTTTGTCCTCAACTACAGTGGTACAAATATTATTTGTCATTTAAATGTCATTAAGTGTTAATACTCCGTCAAATAGTTTTTTTTTTTTTTATATATTTTTTTCAGGCTTTTTTTTTTTATTTAGACAGTATAGTGGAGTGTAGACAGGAAAGTGTTGGGAAGAGATAGGGGAGCGGGATCGGCAAAGGACCTCAGAGACGGGAATCGAACTCGGGTCGCCGTGAGCACACTGGTGCTATGTGTCGGCGCACTAAACACAGGGCTATCGGCGCCGACAATACTCCGTCAAATAGTTTTATAACAACATCATAAATATTCTTCAGTTCATAATGTGTTTTTTAAAGTTTCCCCATGTGTTTAAGAAATAAAATCAATCATTCAATAAAAAAATAATTATTAAAAGTGATAAAATTACATTTTATTGCATTTGGAGACTGATTCACCTAAAATTAAATGAAAACAGTCCAATTATGGGTTAAGCCATGCAGCATTGGGTCAATTTTGACGTGTTTGTTGCATTGTGTTAAGGTATTTAAAAATTATTTGACATAGTAAAACCCATACAGCTAGGTAGTTTCTAAAGTTTAATAATTATTCTGCTATGTCATGTTTATGACAAGTTATGATGTATTGGTTTATGTCAAGTTGTCATAACAAAGACTTTCAAACAATGTCATCTTTGCATTAAAAATGACATAGTTGGTCAAATGACACTAAATGACAGTTGTCATAAATCTGCATAAAATCTCCCTGTGTCGTGTCAGTCTTAAACACCCCTTCAAGTAAAGTGTTACCTAAACATACTATACTTGCTTGGGCAATTAATTCCACATATGCCAGCATATGACACCAATGATCTCATTTCCTCTGTATATTATTGACAATTTCTTAAAGCTGAATGTGACCTAAACCTGAGGTGGTAAGGCTACACCGAATACAGTAGATGCAGTGTAAAGATACACTTTTCAAGTCAAGCATATAGCAATAAAGGTGACCCAGTCAGTGAGAACCAAGCTAAAGTGATTTACTGTTTTCTACATAAAATCATCCTACGCTACGTAATATAAAGAACAATCTGTAAAAATATAACCTTGATATCTTTCATATCGACTGAGTGAAATCAAACTTTGATGCTCTTAATCAGCTTATAATATTTCAGCTTGGATTTTAAAGACAGGGTCACAGATACTGTATGAATGGAATGCCAATAATGTGAATGGTAACTGGTGTGAACTAATATTTAGGTCTAGCAACTGTAACAGTGACCTACATGTAGAAGTTCAGAATGAAGAATTGAAGTGAATTCAGAGTCTTTACTCGGGGTTCTCCTCCAGTTCCTGAGCCTCGGCTCCATTCTCTGCGTTCTTCATCAGTGGTTGATATTTTCTCTTGAAGAAGCCAAGCTGAGTAAAGAGAGAAAGCATTTTTTTTTTTTTTTTAATGAAGCAAAGACAGTCACAAAAAGCTGAAAAAAATAAATAAAGTACCTTCCATAGCAATGCAACTGCAAGAGCCAATAACAACAGACCACCGATAACACTGCCTGCGATAACTCCAACTGGAACATCTCCTTTAGCTCCAGGTTTGCTCACTGTGAGTCCAACCTGCAATACAGGTTTAATTCATGAGCTATAGAAACAGGACTTTTCATCTCTCTGGTTAACAAAATGAGAACATCGGTATGTCAGAAACTTTCTGTGTCACAAAAGGAACTTTGTAGTGAAAAAAAGGTTCTTCAGATTAGGAAAAAAGGTAAAGAAATGTCTCTTTAAAGAACCTTTGACTAACCTTTAACCACCTTCATTTTTAAAGGTGTAAATGAACGCACAACAAGTTTCTAAGTAGATAAATACATCGTTGTAATACTACAGTATAAAATCTGTCCCCCTCCCCTTTCAGTATGTTGACATGTTCTGAATCCTCATTTTTACTACCCTGGCTGTCTGCTACATTTATTACATACACACTCCTAGAAATAAATGTGCTTCATGATGTCATAGAAGAACCATTTTTGGCGGAACGGTTCCATAAACAACCCCCAAAAAATGTCTTGCTGGTGAAAAGGTTCTTTAGACTTATGAATTATGAAAAAAGTTGTTCTTCTAAGTACCATTCATTGAATGGTTCTTTGAGGAACAAAAATGGTTCTTCTATGACATCATTATAAACATTCTTTTAAGCACATTTATTTTAAAGAGTGTAGTTTGATGACAATATTGTAGCCCACCCCTCATAATCTTATAGTTTCCGGTCAATTTTAACTATATATCATTGAAAGCCATGGTAAGCCTCTAGAATACATATTTCAACTGTGTTTTATCAAATAAATTATGTAGGGAGAGTAATTGATTAATTTATGAAAACATTTATATCCTGCTAAAGATTTTTTACATCTTATAAGATTAAAAAAATGTGATATGCATCTCGGACAGCGTGGGGGTGAGTAAATCATGGGTTTAATATCATTTTTGGCCGAACTATCCCTTTAACTTGAAATTTGGATCATAACTAGTTTAGACTTGTAGATTTTATAGCATTTATGGCGTGAAACATTATCTTTTTTAATTTTTAATTTTATATTTTTACCTACAGTCACTTATGTAAAAAACCTTAAAGTGTCTTCTTTAAAACAACACCAAGATTAGGCTTCTAGACCAAAAATGCCAGATTTTGTTTACATCAAATTTTCACCCCCCCACTCAAAAATGGCTGCACCAGCTAAGGGGTTAAAACTCATCTTTAAGCATCATAATAGCATATGTGACAGTAATTTCTACATGATTAAAATGGCTTGAATGTTATATATTATTTAGTTTACGCAGATCTATGAATATGCAAATAAGTCTCCACCTCTACTCAATCGCACAGCTCGGACCATAGATATGAATATGCGAATAAGCGTAAAGAGATTAGTTTTAGAGACATAACTGTGTCCGGTTTCAAAATACTTTAAAACTGCATAGGTATCTTTGAAATGATCTTACTCAATAGTCAGTAGTAAATATATCAAGGTTATAATTTCGCTGGATGTTCTTTCAACTATATAGGGTGATTTCATGTAAAAGGTTCACAGATTTTGAAGAAATAAGCAAAACTATACCTCCAAATGCTTCTGTTCAATGAAGAGTAAATCAGATTGAGATGTCTCTATGTCAGCTCCCACAGAAAGTAAGACGGACAGGAAATCAGCCTTGAAATGGACAAACAGGTACAGGTACATGGTGAGACTTCATATTTGAGGCACATTAGTCCGGCTTTGCATCAGTCAGGCTGATGATCTTACCTTTGCAAAAGTAGCCGTCCATATTTTGGTAGTCACATTGACATAATAATCCTTCTTCTCTTCCAGGTCCTTCAGGATGCATTTCATTGACTGACATGATGCAGTTTTACAGTTCTGTGCATGGGCAACACATGATATAGATACAGTTACAGCTCTGAGGCTGGAAAAACCCAAGACATCCTGTTATTTGTACTGTAATCAACAGTCATCATGCGAAAATGATAAAAGTCATTACTGTACAAACAACTATTACAAGGTTTCATACTTCATTCATTATGATTTCCTTTGTAAGTCATAATCAATAAAAATGTCATATTAAATGAAAGTGTTTTTCTCATTTTTGGATTCAAAAGGATTGTAGACAAACAGCCAGAAGCACTAACCAGATCCTTTGTTCCTCTGAAGCTCTCCTCGGTTATTCCGGCGCTATAAGGTTTTTCGCTGATCTTAAATGGATCAATCAGATGGCTGTCTGCACAGTGTATCTTTTCAGGCTGTTGCGTGAAATTAAAACAGTATTTGGTAATCGAATCATGAAATCAAATTATTCCCACATGTGCAAAACTCTTGTTGAATAAATTGTATGAAAAGATGTTTAGCCGTGCCAAAGGTTTTAAAGACGTTTAAGATGAACTGATACTCACAGGTGACGTTTTAACCGAGGTCACGTACAGCAGAGGATTTCCAGTTTTGGTGCTGTTGGGCAGTGAGACGGTGAGGTAAATGAGGCTGACTGGAACAGTTCCTGTTGAGATCTGCAGAAATAAATACATTTATGCATTTTGGCTTAAAGGTGCAGTGTGTAACTTTTAGGATGATCTCTGGACAGAAATGCAATAAAATATACGTAACTATAATATCAGTAGTGTATAAAGACCTTTCATAATGAACCGTTATGTCTTTATTTCCTTAGAACGAGACATTTTTATCTACATACACTGAGGGTCCCCTTACATGGAAGTCACCATTTTGTGCCGCCATGTTTCTACAGAAGCCCTTAGCAGACAAACTTTTTTTACTAAGTTGTCTCCAACGATGACATGTTTGTCCTGTGGCAGCTACTGTAGCTTCTCTATGTTTTAAAAGCGAGGAGTGAGCCGTGGACTTAGACGTTGGTTGCAATTCGCAACCTCACCACTAGAATTTACACACTGCACCTTTAAAGTGCATTCACAGGTCAAAGTGGACACTCCACTTTTTTTTGAAAATATTCACATTTTTCAGCTCCCCTAGATTTAAACATTTAAATTTTTGCGTTTTGGAATCCATTCAGCCGATCTTCGTTCTGGTGGTACCACTTTTAGCATAGCTTAGCCCAATCCATTGAATCTGATTAGACCGTTAGCATCGCGCTATAAAATAACCGAAAAGTTTTGATATTTTTTAAAACTTGACTCTTCTCTTATGTAAAACTATACTCTCATACCGGAATAACAATAAAGTACTTTGCTGCTGTACCATGGCTGCAGGAGGCGCTATATATATATATATATATATAGCAAAATAGCACAGTTGAGTACACTTAGATGTTTGTAAGTCCAAAATGTCTGTGTAAAAAAAGTACATTTACTAAGTGTACATAAATAAAGTGCACTATTTCTTTCACCAACTTATTTATATACAGTGCTCTAAATGTATCCCACAATGCAGTGTACTCAACCTTACTGATATAACAAATAACTTCACATAAATTTTAACATATCTTTGTTTACAAAGACATAGTCACAAAACCACTAACTTAATAATAAATGCATACACAGAGTATTTAGTAAGTAGTAAGCTGGTGAATTGTTTACTAAAGTTTTTAAGCAAACCAGTAGATGGTGATAGTGAGCACATTATCAACAACTCAGTCAACTAAATCAAACCGAACTCACCTTCAAATTAAAATTAAAATCTGGGCCAATGTCCTTGAATTTCTTCACTGTGGTTGCGATTTCATCATCTCTCTCGAGTAAATAAACATTTATGTTTGCCTCTCTGAATAAAAAAGATAAGAGTGAAAAATCTTGTAGGTAATTTTACAATTCAGTCCTGGACAAGCGTTCAAAATATTCGTTTTGAAATGATTATAACAAATGCGTTTAAAAACTTGTTAGATAAAAATATTTCTTACAGTTATAATTCTCTGGTTCATTTGACATTTCTTTTAATATTAAAGTTTGGATAAGGGAAAACACTTTAAACCACTGCTGTGCTTTGCTGATGTTATTGTTCTAAATTTAATCAACATTTGTTTACTTTTTCAATTTTAACTATTATATTTACTGTATCTCGCACAGGTAAAATATGATAACCAATACATATTCAGTAGTACAGTATCAATAATATAAAAAAATAAATTACCTAAAACTAATCAAAAATGGTCACTGCACTACCTAAATTTTAATGTTATTACAAATGTTGGGTTATTTTCCACCCATTGTTGGGTCAAAAAGGAAAGGGGAAACACAGCCATTGGGTTTTTAACACAGATAATGTTTATATTTGACTCAACAATGGGTTAAAACAACCCAGTCTGTTAAATTACAACCCAAAGGGTTAGGTAAATTCCCAGGCCACAAGGGTTGGGTGAATATGCTGAAAATTTTTTTTTTAGAGCAGTGGTCTCCAACATGGTGCCTAGGGGCACCAGGTTGCCCACACGGAGTCTGTCAGTTGCTGGCAAAGCACATTCTACTAATAGTCTCAATTTTTATATTTATTTGATACATATTTTTATATTTGCTTGGCTTTTTTATGTATGTTAACATTTTAAACAATGATAAAACATATCAACAAGTAAAACAAAGTTTTGAGTAGACTATATCAAAAAAGTTTTATCCATTGTGGTAGCCCTTGCTCACAAAAAGGTTGGAGATCCCTGTTTGGTTTATGAAGTGATGTACAATAAACTGAAGATGAACAAAATTGTATTATAAATCTGACCTGCTTAGGATGATCTCCGAGTTATATTGGACAGGTATAGAAACAGAGATCTTGTTATCAGCTGGAGATTCCTCTGTGCTATCACTGCAGTCAAAAATCAATCATCCATTAACAATGTGAACCTGCAGTACAGATGCTTATACTGTAATTTATCAATTTAGTTTTGTTTTACCTTATGGCCTCAAACACAACTTTGGCATCTTTTTGTAGCTGGTTCAAATTAAAGTCAAAGTTGATCACAAATGAAGCCTAATGAAACAAAATCAAATGGTTACAATCATATCAGCGATATCATACAGTACGTATCACGAACAGACATTTACACTTAACTTAATGAAATCTTACCGATTGATCTGTTTTTAGGGCTGGATAACTCACTAGGCACACAAGTGTATCTGATTCTTTTATCAATGTGCACTTTATCTCTGATCCATCATTCTGAAAACATGTGAATACACATAAACAGCTGACAAAGCCATAGTAGGATATTCTGGACACAATGTTTGTTTACTGTTTTTATCCTCTCCCTTAAATTGTTGAGGGCCCCTATACAGTAAAACAAATCTAATCTGTTCAATGTAAATGATTATTTAACAGTGTGAATAAACGGATAAACAATTAAATAGATGAATTGTTTGGACGTGTACTAATCTAACATACCATTGGTGTAACAGAAGCATAGAAGAGATTATTGGAGTAACTGGCAGATACTCTTGCATTGTATGCGTTTTCCTTTCTATTCATTACTGTCACTGTGAATGACAATCTTCTCTTGTTCTGGCTGACCACCAGTGGATTTTTGCTAGAAAATAAACAAACAAACATACATAAAAATACAATGCAAATTTAATATAGCAAACAGATTTAGCTGTTGTTATGTTTTAAAGAGTTAGTTAGTTCAGTCAATAAGTTTAAATGTGGACAGCCCTTTAAAAGGCCACTAATCTCTTTCCACATGATAAAGGCACACTATGTCATTTTTTGACACTAGAGGTCACTAAATAGTAATAAATGTGTAGATGTTGCGGTTAAAGGGACATTACACTCTTTTTTGAAAATATGCTCATTTTCTAGCTCCCCTAGAGTTAAACACTTGATTTTTACCATTTTGGAATCCATTCAGCTGATCTCCGTGTCTGGCGGTACCACTTTTAGCATAGCTTAGCATAATCCATTGAATCTGATTAGACCATTAGCATCGCGCTCAAAAATAACCAAAGTGTTTAGATATTTTTCCTATTTAAACTTGACTCTTCTGTAGTTACATTGTGTACTAAGACCGACAGAAAATTAAAAGTTGTGATTTTCTAGGCCATGGAATGGGAGTTAGTCTTTACCTCAACTGCGGATAGAAATTAATCTCACAAATCATGTTCGTAAATGACGTAATGAAAAAGTTTCATATGTTTTGTTTTAACATAAACCAATACAGCTTGTAGCATGTTAGACGCTACAAGTACTGCTTTTGCATGTGCGACTACGCAGATTGATCTCATGATAATTTGATGTCACTTGCCAATTATAAGTCAAACACACCATTAGTTTCTACTCCAAGAATAGATAACAAAGACATCACTGACAGGTTACGGAGGAGGAAGTAACGAGGATAGCGAGAAAATTACTTCTTTGATAGGCGACCATGACTTTAGCCATTATTAACTCTTGGGATAATAGTACCCAACTGCATAAAATATATTTCGCACTGTGCAATTGTTTTGCAGATTTTTTTTCTTTTTACAAAAATCTTGC
Organism: Paramisgurnus dabryanus; assembly: GCF_030506205.2. Classification (NCBI taxonomy): domain Eukaryota; kingdom Metazoa; phylum Chordata; class Actinopteri; order Cypriniformes; family Cobitidae; genus Paramisgurnus; species Paramisgurnus dabryanus. The sequence goes on from NC_133346.1 coordinate 21,898,609, forward strand.
ATATTGTGCCTTTAATAATAGGTGTATGTTGACTTAGAAATCTTACCCTAGTTTTTCTTCGCTCTCTACACTTAGGACCAAATCACAGTAGCAGACCTCATCTGAACCACAATCCTTTGAGAACGGGATCTGGACAAACAAAAACAAAACAAATATTTTTTAATAAAATACTTTGGGGCAGTTTCCCGGACAGGGATTAGACTAGTCCTAGACTAAAATAAATGTAAGAGCTGTCCAAACGAAAAACAACTTGCACTGACATATCTTAAAATACATCAGTGGCCTTTGTTTTGCCTCAAAATGCATACATGTAATGCTTTTAGTAAGGCATGTTTGTTAAAACTAGTTGTATTTTCAAATTAAATTAAGGCCTAGTTCTGGTTTAAGCTAATCCCTGTCCGGGGAAACCACCCCTATGTATTCTACACAATATATTTTCATAATTTTATGTCTGTACCGTCTTTAACAATATGTATTTATGATTAAGCTGCTTTATTATTCATTACCGTTTTCATACCCGGACTATCCTTATATATAACAGAGCCAAGAATGACAAGATTGAAAAACTCAGTTTTGAGCAAACTTTCCCGTTAAAACATTAAAATTAGCATTACTCACAAAAGACTCCCATGCAGACGGACTAAAGATGTCTAAAACAGGGTCGGCATCTGGATGGCCGAGAGTGACATCCACACGCAGAGCGATAGAATTGACCAGGTCAGGAGTCTCCTGCACATAGACTTCATATTCGTCACACATGTCCTGCGAAGTGACGCTGATGTCCTTCTGCACGACTCGATCCAGATTACTGAAATGACCTCGCGAGCTCACTCGGGACGACTGCAGATCCGCATCCAGGGTCAGGTTGTACTTGATATCTGCTTTTATAAACAATACTGTATGTACATTTGTGTTTTCCTCACCTTTATAAATTAAAATGATTCAATACATGGACCGTAAAAGTCTGAAACTATAAAATGTTTTGCAGTTAGTACAGTGAGATTTTTGTGTAACAAGATATACCAGAGTCAGTTTGGGAGTCAGTCAGTCTGTTTTGAGCAAGTCTTACCCACGGCCTTTGATTTAGTCGGCCTGAACGATGCGCTGAAACAGACTTTAGCCTTAAAGCAGGACACCGGCCTGCCACCATATCGACAGGATTTACTCAAAATGCTGATCTTATCAGGGTTGAAGGAAACCTTTGCCGTGACCACTGCAATCCCTCTGGTCCTGCAACCACACACATTAGCCGAGAGTTCAAGAATGCATCGATTAAAACTCAAGCGTTCAACTGATTTATTTGTTTTGGAACAAACAGGACAGTCACACAGAAAGCTGATGCTTCGAGAATCGCTGTGGTGAAAATGGGAATCTGCAGGACAGCTGGAGCGATCGTTTCCCTGGCCACAAACCCAACCAAATATCCCACCATTACTGAAGTTATCCATGCAGCTGTTTCGCACTCAGCTCCATTGTTGAAGGTGGGCAGTAAATGAATTATTGGAAATTTGCATGCTATCTCATTACATAGGATCTAACTGGGCTTTTCTGTACCCCAACAAACTATGAAAATCAATTGGTACCCATGGTGTTATAATAGCTGACGTGTTGAGATTCTCACCAGAGTTGGACCACCTTTCCAAAACCCCCTACAGCGACATCTGGGACCGAATCACCGTTCATATCCATGCTGCCATCTAGAGAACGTCCAAAGTATCTAAATTGGTCCAAGCGTGAACCAAGAATTTTCTGAATTCGTGAGAACAATAAGAGTTTAGATCCTTGCAAATATGGTTGCAAATGATTTATTGATTTTGCGTTAACTATAGTCCTACCTGTGAGCTCTGCTTTCTGATGGTTTTTCGATCTCCGAAGTAGATGTAAATGGCACCGTGGCTATTGTCCTCCTGTGGAGCTCCGACCACCACATCACTAAAGCCGTCCAGGTTAAGATCACGTACAGCAGTGATGGCCATTCCAAACCGAGCGTTCATTTGGGAGCTCTCCAAGAAACCCTGGTTACTCAAGACACCCTAAAACACAGATGCTAATGCTATTAAGTTAAATATACCTCACATTCTTATCATTTTAATTGTAATATTATTAATAAACGCTGACATTCATGTGTTCAAGTGTGACTTGATCTTGATCTTTGATGTCCTCAGAGTACAGTACATATGTAAAATTTTAGCTCAAAATACCCCACAGATAACGTATTATAGCATGTTAAAATTGCCACTTGTAGGTGTGAGCAAAAATGAGCCGTTTTGGGTGTCTTTTTTAAAATGGAAATGAGTTTATCTCTGCACTAAATGGCAGTGCCGTGGTTGGATAAATCAGATTAAGAAGCGGAATTATCTCCTTCTGACATCACAAGGGGAGCCACATTTGATTTACCTATTTTTTTCCACATGCTTACAGAGAATGGTTTACCAAAACTAAGTTACTAGGTTGTTCTTTTTTTCACATTTGCTAGGTTTGAAAGAAGCACTGGGGATCCAATTATAGCACTTAAACATGGAAAAAGTCTGATTTCAATTTAAATCATAACATAAGCTGCTTATAAAAATAGAGCATGCAAGTGCAAGCAAACATCCTGTAAAGCTGAGGTCTCTTTTATAAAACTGTGTGTAGGAGTATGTGGGCACACAAAAGCCAAAAATGGCGCAGAACCAAAAATATTTTCTAGAAGCACTTTCTAGCAGAAGCTTTTTATAAATATTTAAACTTATTTTGGATTTAAGATTTTACAAATAGATGTAGGCCGATACAGAGCTGGCGCCAGACTATAACTAACAGGGGGGCACGTGGCTTCCAAAGGGGGGCACGCAATTAGCAACAATAACTTGCAAAAACAAGCCATTAAAACAACAAATACAGTGCAAGCCAAGCACACACTCATACAACTGGTACACTGTCAGCTCATTTCCCATATAAAGTGCAGAAGATCACAAACTATGCGCAAAAGTTAAACTATTTTAAACTTTGACCGCGGCGCTTTGCTCAACGCAACAAAAAACCGCCCTCGCGCGGCGCAAGCCGTTGAAATGAATGGGTTTCATTGCGCAGCTCACACCGCATCCAGAAAGTCGATTTACCATAATCACGTCGTAATGCTGTTAACGGTCTATAGCCACACTTTACATTTAAGCTTATGTTAATTAAAACAACGCTAACTTACCTTTAAAAACACTGAAGCCGGCGTGTACGAACACTAATCTTTCTTAAAACAGTGTCCTGTAGATTTGAAATTTCCACCTCGACCTCTAATCTCCGAGTTCGAGCCAATAGGTGTTTGCATAAAGTCAGATGAAGCAGGCGGTGCTGGTTCGTTCTAAATGTTCTTATATCCATATTTTACACAATCCATTAAATGCCGCAAAAATACACGCTGCTAGTATCAAGTCACAAATATGCCAAAGACGTAAAGACGCATGACACCCCGCAATACAACCAATCAGAGAAACTGGTCTATTTTAATTTAAAAAAAAACATTTATCATCTATAATTTCCTCATTTGATAACATTAAAAGTCATGAAACATTCAATGTTTAATTTATTTTAATTATTCGATATATATATTAAATTAATAAAAAACTGTGTTGGGGGGCACAACAACCTGTTTGGGGGGGCACGGCACGCAAATGCCCCCCCTTGACGCCGGCCCTGGGCCGATATGAAACAATTATCACTCAGTACATGCACAAATAACACTGCTGGATCTAATCTTCATGATAACATGTATCTAACGTATGACATAGAGTGAAATTATGTATGTGTGGCATCTATACTTATAAGCGTTCACCTGACATGTACTTTCTTCAATATCACTTAAATCTACAACTTTACCATCTTTGGCCCTGTCCCAAATGGCACACTCCGGATTTGTGGACCTCCTCAGAGTCCACACTTTGAGGACATCATGTAGTGCAGACCATAGGGACCCTTGACGTGAGTCCAAGAGGGTGCACCGAAGTTGTATTTTGGGACAGACTTGAGCGTCACGCCGGAAAAAGGAAGAGAAGTTCACTCTAAAAAAACAAACGGTGCTATATAGCACCAAAACAGTTGCTTTGGATTGTAACGATAGAAGAACCATTTTAGTGCCATATAGCACCGGTGAAGAACCAGTGAAGCACCAGTGAAGCACCAGTGAAGCACCAGTGTAGAACCATATAGGGGCCATATAGCACCACATATGGTTCTACATAGCACTATATGGTTCTACACAGGTGCTTCACTGGTGCTTCACTGGTGCTTCACTGGTTCTTCACCGGTGCTATATGGCACTAAAAATGGTTCTTCTATCGTTACGATCCAAAGCAACTGTTTTGGTGCTATATAGCACCGTTTGTTTTTTAGAGTGTTGCCCATCAGTCTGAACTCCTCACTTCCGTCATCTGATTTCTCTTTCGGAATAATTCGGGTGTTGGTAGAGTGCGCGAAGACTGCTGCATCAAGGGTTCAAAGGGGGCGCTGATGGGCACACTTCGGAGTGTAAAAATGACAGATGGGACACCCTATGGACTTGTAGACTAAACAAGCATGCGCCATTTGGTTCAGGGCCTTTATCGCCAATTTCCCTTGTCTCCAGAATGTGCATACGCACGGCTCAGAGTTTGCTTACAGGTGCGCACATTTTCCCGTCAAGTTTGTTTTTTATAGATCACAACATTTGCGTGGAAAATGGCATACAGCCATGTTTTGTGCGTACGCATGCTTTATAAATTAGACCCCTGGGCATTAAAAATAGCTTCCTATACCCTCATAGCCTCATTTACTTTTTCCTACATCAGTCCACTAATATAGTTCAATCGAAGGAGTGAATGAAAATGAGTGAGTGAATTCGGACACTTGAGCTCACCAGAAGTGCTGCAGTGTGGGCACCAGCTCGTGACTGCTCATCCGGGGGGGCGCTAATTCAAAATAAGTGTTCGGAGTGTCATGTGTGTTGCTTGCTTTTTCAAAATATGTGTTTGTTGTGTCATGTAAACCATGTGCATCAGGTTTTTTGTCAAAATAAGTGCCTGCTGCACACACGTCAAAATCGTTTATGATGAAAGAGACGCTCACGTTCACAAAATACACACAAGACACTCACTTAACAGTAAACTCTGATTACGCATGAGATTATGCGAGTATCTGGCAAACGTGAGCGTCTCTTTTATCATAAACCCTTTAGACGCATCTTCATTAATGTTTACTATGATAATGGACACTAGGGATGCTCCGATCGATCGGCTGCCGATCGGTATCGGCCGATAACGGCATTAAATGACTCGATCGGTGCAAGCTAAATCTGCCGATTTCATAAACCAATCTTTCTGTTTACTTGTCATCAAAAGGATCCTGAATGCGGCTGCAATTAGACACATTATTTACGTAGCACGAGCATTTTTACACCCCTTTGCTCATGTGCGACGTGTAGATTTGTATTTCTCTCTCTGCTTTTACAGAGATATGCGTATTTTCTATGAGGACGCTCTCCGGTCAACAACGCGACACGTCTTCACATCCCCATCAAACAGCGTATACAACACATATCCATCGCGGACAATTCAGCTAAAAAAAAAAAAAATCGGAATCGGTCGATCACGAAGATCACAAATCGGTAATCAGTATCGGCTGCAAAAAATCCTGATCGGAGCATCCCTAATGGACACCCCTAAAAATCGATGTTCCCTCAATTAGTTTCCCTTTTTAAGGGTATAGAGAGCTATTATAGACACAACCCTGCTCTTTGTGATGTCATAATTCAATGTTATTTAAAAGGAGCTGTATGTATTATTGACATCTAGAGGTTGAACTTGGTATGGCATTCTAAATTAAAAATATTGGAGATAATTTTTTTACCCTGACCCCCTCCTCTTCTGAGTCAATGCTCATATGGGTTGCCAGACACCTACAGGAGTGGATGATGGAAAGCATAAAGCTTTACACTGTAAGTTTATCTGTTAATTTGTATGTTTCAAACTCGTTCATGTGGATTTTTTATTTTAACTTGGTTAAATCTGTGGCTGATTTTGGAGGTTGCATTTGTGAGCCATTGTGGTCTCACACATAATTGTAATAACTTACAACCAAGCTGTCAAAATACACTATTGGGTGTATTTTCAGTGGGCAGGATCACACAGGCCAAAACAAAAACAGACATTGAGACACTGAATGCACATTTCAAAAACAGGATTACTGGCAACAGCACTGTTTTCCAGGGAAACAGATAAATATATATCTAGCATGTCTTCTTAATATCTACAAATATATTATAATATTTTCTTTTTAATTTAGTACAACCAATAACCTACATACTGCTCCTTTAAAGCAACACTATGTAGTTTCCATGTAAAAATGACTTAAAGCTCCCCCATGTGGTTGAAAAGCGCAACAGTGCCTGGTATCAGACACTCTTCTGCAGGCAGGGGGAGGGGCGGGGCTGTGTTTCCTACCCTCCACCGCCACTTTTAGAGTGTGCTTGTAGCAGCTAGGAGGCTGCTCAGGTTGCAGCAACAGTACAATTTGTCCAGTTAAAAGTTGTTCTATCACTGAAATAATTTTAGAGACATTATTTAAAGGTAAAAAAACTACATAGTGTTGCTTTAAGTCAGTGTAGTACTGAACAATACGTCTACATGGCCCTACAACTGCAGCATATCAACATAATAGATTTACAAATACTATAAATCCTATGGTGAATATTATTTTTGTGATGTCACATTACACTTGAACGGACACATATGAGAATATGTGTAAGAGAATGAGAAAAATGAATTACGTTGCAGTGGATATATATTACCTTAGTAATGGAAAAGAGGTAAACTCTCCCTGTTTCAAACTTCTCGTCATTCATGTACATTGGAGCTCCAACCAGCAGCACATCAGTCACACCGTCAGCATCCACATCAACAGGACAGAGGACGCTGCCGAAATAAGACCCGATCTACAAACCATAAACACACACACGTCAATTACATATTACATTACAACACAGAGATCAGACTACATGACATTAGTCATTAGGCGTATTGTGATTTTTACTTTGTGTTTATTATTTACATACGTACTCCTAAAAGTTTTTTAAATGATCTTAAATGCATTTAAAATGTATAGTCTTTTCCTCCCAGAAAACACACCAAAAGTACTGATGACTCATCCTGCATTAAGGGCGTGTCAACATTTTTGTCCAAGTAAATGCTATTTAAAATGAGCCCCCTGCTCCAAATACCACCCAATTCAGTTATCCCAAACTAAAACACCCCATGACATGAAAATCTGTGGAGCTTTTAGTCTGTCTGTGCTAGCTTTGAGCGCATCTATATAAAAGTAAATTAAGTTAACTTATAACAAACGTGCAATAAGCTATTTCTCTTTTGAGAGAAGACAGAGCAAAACTATTGGTGATTCATCATCCATAGTGGGTGTATTTCATTTTTTCCAACGAATTCTGCTCTTGAGAAGGAGACATCACCGCCCCTAAAAATTACCTTCTTAGGCTATTCGCTATTTTAAAAGATGCCCCAGCCCAACTTTCTGTTTCGGCAGGAAATACAAAAGTACGTCAAAACAGTGCTTCACAAATGATTTTATTAAAGAATCAAGTGTACCTGATCTCCTCTCTGTGAATCCACAATGACGGGTTGTCTTTGGCTATTCATGGTGTAAACTATAACTTGTCCTCTATGAACGGCACGAGGAGCACCAGCCACATAAAACTCTGAAGAGCCGTCAGTTAAAGTGCTGACAGAGTATCCTGAAAAGACAACAGAGGAAACATATCCAAATGAGATAACTCAGAACAATGACATTACAACACCATCATTGAAGATAGTTATGTTTAATGTGTCTATATAAAATTATGAGACCATGACCCATGGCATTTGTTCAGTACCAAGTAATGAACCATGGTTATTGTCCTCCAGAACCTTCTCAAACACATTTTTGGGTAAAATGTCTGATCTCCCTGCAGTCTGGTGAACGATGGTCCCAATCCAGTTGTATGCTCCGGCTGCACCCAGCATGATCACATCCTACAACCATAACAGAGAATGTACACGACTAGTAGAGCAAACATTTGTAAAACAGCCCTGATGAAACATCATCCCATACAGACACATAAAGCCCGCACCTTATTTTTGGTCTGGTGTGCACTGAAACCCACTTGGGACATCTCCATGTTAAAATCGCTGACTGCTTTTCCCACACCTGAATTTGAAAATGTTATCAATTCATTTACTTAGAAGGCTTAAATAAAGACTTTTCGTAATTAATATACAGTAAAATAAACATAATTATGGACCTTCAATGTTGAAGATTCGATCTCCGAGAGTTCCAACGATCTCTATAAGAGCCGCCTCCTCAGACACATTGAAGAAGTATTTCTCAGCCGGAGAACTGGCTATGGACTTAATCTCGGCAATAAGTTTACTTGTGTCAATCTCATTTCTTATATAATATCCAAGCACCTGGACAAAATACAAAATCCATTAATTTATATATATATATATATATATATATATATATAAATATACATATACACACACATTTTAAACACTGTATATCAAGGTTAAGAGTAGTAGAGTAGTACATGTATGTTTCATTCACTAACCGCAATGCCAAAGCGTGTGATATTTTGCTTGTCACACGCCTGAATCACAGCATTCCTGAGTCTTGCATCATGTGACTCTCCATCAGTGACCACCACCATCACTTTAGAGGCCCCGGGACGACCTCCGTTTTTGGTTAGGAATGCATTATTTCTATGGAAAACAAACACGTGCACACATGCACATCATAACATGTATTTAGCCTGTCATATGTGTGGCTCGTCATGTCAAAATATGTGTTCGGCGCATCATGTGAACCATGGGCATCAAGGGTTTGTCAAAATAAGTGCCTGATGCAGAGTCGTCTGAAGGGTTTATGATAAAAAAGATGCTCGCGTTTGCCAGATGCTCATGTGTAAACAAAGTTTAGTGTTAAGTGAGTGTCTTGCAAGTATTTTGTGAACGTGAGCACGTGAGCGTCTCTTTTATCATAAGTACATCATAACTTGTTATGACAACTTGACATTACCAAGACAACATAACTGACCACTTTTTACATTTTGTCATTAATAATGTAATTAAGTGTTAATTCTCTGTCATATAGTTTTATAACAGGGTCATGAATATTTTCTTGACCTCAACTACAGTGGTACAAATATTATTTGTCATTTAAATGTCATTAAGTGTTACTACTCTGTCAAATAGTTTTATAACAGCATCATGAATATTCTTCAGTTCATAATGTGTTTTTTTAAGTTTGCATCCATTTGTTTAACAAATAAAATCAATCATTCAATAATAATAATAATTAAAATTGATACAATTATATTTTATTGCATTTGGAGACTGATTCACCTAAAATTAAATGAAAACAGTACAATAATAACAATGGTTTAAGCCATGCAGCGTTGGGTCAATATCACCGGAAAAGGTACTTAAATTAATTCATTAAATGTCAGAAAATTTCTGAATCCTCTGTGTGAGGAAGAACAAGTTCTGTTAGTTGTCAGTTTATGTTTTGTGCACATACATAAAGTTAAGTATAATCTTTTGACTGTCTTTTGCATTTTGTTAAGGTTTTTGAAATTATTTGACATAGTATTAACACTTAATGATATTTAAATGACAGTTTAATGTAATGTTAACCCATAAAGCTAGGTAGTTTCTTAAAGGATTAGTCAATTTTCTTAAAAGATAATTTACTCACCACCATGGCATCCAAACTGTTGATGTCTTTCTTTGTTCAGTCGAGAAGAAATTATGTTTTTTGAGGAAAACATTCCAGGATTTTTCTCATTTTAATGGACTTATTATTTATTTTAATTGCCAAAAATGACAATCGTTTCACTAGATAAAACCTTTATGCCTCGTTTGGGATCGTTTAGAGTCCTTTGAAACTGCACTTTTTAACTGCATTAAAACTGTTAAGTTTTGGGGTCTATTAAAGTTTATTAAAATGAGAAAAATCCTGGAATTTTGTCCTCAAAAAACATAATTTCTTCTTGACTGAACGTGGAGAGTAAATTATCTGGATTTTTTTTAAAGAAAATTAAAATTAAAACTAATCCTTTAAGTTTGATAATTATTCTGCTATGTAATGTTTATGACAGATTTATGACAAGTTATGATGTTTTGGTTTATGTCAAGTTCTCATAACAAAGACATGTCATTGCATTAAAAATGACGTAATTGAACAAATGACACCTAATGACTGTTATCATAAAATCTCCTTTATGTTCATGACACGTGTCATGTCATGATTATGAAGGTGTCATGTCAGTCTTATTAACACCCCTTCAAGTAAAGTGTTACCAAATATCCTTTTACTTTATAGCTTATACTTTAGTTAAATTTGCAGTGGTTCATTATGTACAGTTTGCTATTAGTATGCTTTTTACAGTACATTCACTCAAAGGTTATTTGGAAATTGGAGAGCTATGCACACCTGGCAAATTCAATGGCTTTGAATGTGTTTGTCTCTAATCCCTCCATCTGCTTAATATTTGAAGCAGCTTTAATCATGGACTCTTTTGTGTTATAGGAATTCAGTTTGAACTCGAACGAAGCATCAACAGCATACTGCATGACACTGACCTGCAAAATAATAATACATATAAAAGACATTAAATACAGCGGGTACAGCAGACCCAGGTTTAAAGTGCACAAGTGGTTGTCACTCACCTGAGTGCTTTCAGGTCCAATATCTAAACTTTCCAACAGTTTCTTGAGAAAATCTACAATTGGTTCCCACGGGTATATGCTGTTAGATCCGTCCAAAACAATGGCAATATCCATAAGACTGCCACATGCTGTTTAAATAAGAGAAATGGTTCAGAGATTAACCCTTCATATAGAGATATGCAGTTTACAAGAACTTTTCATAGAGAATATTTAGAAGTGTGTTCATACTTTGGACGGCCGGTGCGAAAGCTGACAGAAGCGAAAACTGAGGGCTCACATCTGCGCAGACTCCAGGATAGAAGTACAGACTACCACAGAGCTGCGCCCACAGAGGACCACAAGTCTACAAAAACACACAAATTCAACTTCATATGATAATAATAAATCTTTTCAGGTAACTCTCTCTATCTTTGCAATGAGTTTAACACAAAGGCAAAGCCAAAATGTCACATGTGAAATGTGATTTTGAAACATTTCCGCGTGAATTCCATGTAAATCCGATATGATCAGATGGTTTTTAATTAAACTTCCCGATAGCAATAAACTCCGGAGCATATCCACAACGGATCCAGAACTAAGCTGCCGACTTCAGAGCAGACTCATTATGGATCCGCCCCGTAAATGCTTTCTAAAATTATTCATAGCATTTGCTTCCAAATGTTTGTAAGGCTTCTATTTCAGAAATAACAATTCACATTTTTTCACAAGTTCACATTAACATGTAATCAAATATGATAATAAAGCATATAGGGTAGGGTTTAGAGCTTGCAAAAATAGGCCAAACCCTGAGTACTTCCTACTTCTTAACTCTTTTCCCACCATTGACGAGTTGTCTTGTCAATGAAGAGAAAATATTTGCATAAAAATGTGTTCCTGATGAATTTCTATGTTAATTTGCAATACTGTGATTATCCACTAAATGGCTTACCCAATTTATAAAAAACTGAAGCAAAAACGTTATTTAATAATTTTAAACTCTGTGTATGATTTGATAATCGTTATGAATCTGACAAAATTCCTTCACAAAAATGCAATTATTTCAGCTTTTTGCTAAAAAATATTTTTAAAGAACAATACCCATATTTCAGAGTTTATAAGCAGAGAAAAAATATAGATAGGATGAAACGTTTTCTTCGTTTGGCTTGTATGTTTGTTTATTGTTTGTTTAACAGCAGAGGGTCTGTTCATTCATTTGTTATATTTGTATGTTTATATATTTTTAGAAATCTTCTTTTCCTGGAAGGCATTTTGTGAAACTTTTGTGAAAATCACAAAAAAATGCTGGCGCAGTGTGGAAACTAGCAAAAGACGTGCATTGCGCTGCATTGCAATGGGTGTAAGATAGAGCCCATAGTGTTGTTGGACATATGAAGAGGAGGTCTTCTTACCAAAAACCCGCCATTTTTGGTTGTTCGAGTGAGAGTCAGTCCTAGACTCATGTTGATGTTGTTGCCATTGGAGATGGCTGGCATGTTGACAGAATCTAAGAGGAAGTTAGATGATATAAATATGATGATATTTTAAGCATGATGAGTATGAATTTGTGTTAAACTCAAATATTTCTGGACAATTTTATATCTGGACTTTGTAATTCACTTTAAATTGAACTACTTAAAGGTGCAGTGTGTAAATTTTAGTGGCATCTAGTGATGAGGTTGTGAATTGCAGCCAATGGAAACGCATAGAGAAGCTTCAGTAGGCATCACCAAAAAAAAAAAAAAATGTCATTGACGGAGACAACTTAGTATTTTGTCCGTTAAGGGCTTTTGTTAGAAACACGGCGGCACAAAATGGCGACTTCCACATAGGGGGACCCTCGGTGTATGTAGATAAAAACGTCTCATTCTAAGGTAATAAAAACATAACGGTTCATTATAAAAGGGTCTTTATACACCCCTGATAATATAGTTTTGTATATTATCTTGCATTTCTGTCAAGAGATCCTTTTAAAAATTACACACTGCACCTTTAACTGAACTCTCTGAAAACACTATGCTTGATGATGTCAGTTAGGGATTATGGGAAATGTTTGCTTACTTTGAAGATTAAGAGTCTGACAGCTGGTGCCTGGGTTGCTGAGGTCACACTTATAGATGTCTCCCTTTCGGTTCTGAGTGTATCCCTTCCAAGGAGAACCCACCAGGAGCCTGAGGAACAGTTAAAGGTGTGTTTTAAAAATGCACCTTTTTATGAGCTCAACCAATAGTAAAACTTTAGTGCCTTGGCCTGTGGCTGTCTGTTCGTCTGAAGAATGGCAGACAGAATCCTTTGAAATTCTATTTGGTGATACTGGTGATGTAGAAATGACTAGTTTTATCCTTTAATAAGCAGAGATAGCACAGCAGGGTGTGTGTATCTGAATGTGCACATCAGCCAAGTTTATGTGTAGGTGCACTCCGCTTCCTTCCAATGTCCATTATGCAATCTAAACACACCCACTAAATTACACAGAATGTCTCAAATAGGTCTCCTTAGGATGATAACATGTTCTGCGTAGACTAAACACAGCAATATGCAAACAGTGACACACAAGGTTAGTCACGTCACATCCTATGACAGTTAACATTAACAGACTCTATTACTGTTACAGTATATACTGTACATTAATGCAGAGCTTGTTTCTTAAATAACTACCCTGCATTTCTATAATTTGACTTACATCACACTATTGTCTGACAGAGAAAATTTATTAATTTACCTCTCTATAAAACAAATGAAACAAAGATGATCTAAAAAAAAACTATGTTTTAATACAGCTAGGATTTATTTAGTACCTAACTCCCTAAAGATTTTTTAAGGTGGATCTGGGGACCTTAAAATTCTGTTTATACAAGGTTGTGAAATTTCATGCACACAAGTTTTGGGAATTCCAGGGAATTAGGACATGGTCTACGTCACTACAAGTACATATGAGTAAACCCCAAGTGATTCTGGGTAAGAATAACTCATTGTTTATACAAACACACACTGACTCCAGGATCTTTGGCCTGCATAGGGGTCTGTAGGAGTGTTTTAGGCCAGTGCGACCTACATTACTCAGAGCTCCACAATGAGATTGATGATATCAGCACCATTCAAACTGGTGCACACTAAAGCATGAAACACCTCAGTGATTGTGTCATCAACACACCATGCAATATAGCAGGAAATGCCTCATCTGACCCTTTGCACAACCTAGAGTTTGTTGAGTAATGCTCACATTAAAAACCTGTCTAGACACGGCAGAGGTAGCCATAAATGAAAGATAGGAAAAGTATAACGTTTATGGGCACTAAATATTATATGAAGTAACCCTATCATTTATTGTGTGCAGTTATTACAGAGATACCACATTATTAAAAACAGATCTGGTTTTAGTTCTCAAGACTAACTGGGCAATACAGCATTTTAGTTAAAGACGAATTCTGAAAAAAATTCAGATTTTGCGGAAACTACTGTTGATTGCACGCTCACGATTGCGTAATGAACTGCGCAAGACATAACAAAATATTTCAGGGTAACACTTCGCAATAAGGTTGTATTTGTTAACTATTGGTTAATGCATTAAATAACATGAACTTCTACAGTATTTATTCATCTGAGTTCATGTTCATTTGAGCATTTACTAACACATTTTTAAAATCAAAAGTTGTAACTGTTAGTTAAAGGTGGGGTGCATGATCTCTGAAAGCCAATGTTGATATTTAAAATCGCCTAAACAAACATGCCCCTACCCTAATAGAATCTAGACCTTCTATTGATAGACCTGCCCCACATATACGCAACCCATGTTGGTTAGTAGACATGCACCTTACTGCTGATTGGCTACAAGTGTGTTTTGGTAGTCAGTCCGACTCCTTTTTCCAAAGTGTTTTGGGTGGGGCTAAAATGGTGTCTCGATGACCATAACCCTACAGTCACATTAGCTACAAAAGTGAACGACACCGAGCGACACGCACTCGCTTGATGGGCGTTCCTTGGCTAGTTTCCAAAAGCGGTATCAAAAGTCACTTTAGAGGTATTGTTAAGTTACAAGAACGGTGTTTTTGGATTTAAAAGTATTTATTTCTCGATAAAAGTAACAAAATATATGAGATAAAATGCCAAACTTATCAACATAAATACACATTTTCCGCCATCTTGAATTATTTTCTCAGACTCGACCACAGACCTGCTCCTTGCTGCTCCTTCACTCCGATTGGCAGTCGCTTTGTCGAATCGCTCAGCATTTGCATAAAATAGCCTGCTTGTCTATTTTGGCCCCGCCTTGCTCGCGCAGCGGCGAGCTCGTCGCTTGTCGCTGGCAAACGTCCACTTCTATTGAAAATGAATGGTAGCTTGTCGCTCTCTCTCTGTCGCTTGTAGCTAATGTGATTGGGGGTAAGATTGGCCCCGCCCCTAATACAATCGCGAGCATCCATTTCGATTGTAGCAGTATTTTAAAGTTGTGAGAGACTGGCAGCGTTTCTGCTTTCCAGCACTGACAGCGGAAAAGCTCCCAGCCTTTGAGAGCAGAAAATCCTACTTTTCCAAGATTTTGAAAACTTATTTAATTTAATTAGTGTTTTTTATCATTCAATAATTATCATTCACATGGTTCACATGATGCAACTAACACATATTTTGACATGACGAGCAACACATAAACCCATTTGAAGCGTCTGCAGCAGACACATATTTTGACGTGACACGAGATGCATGTAAGTTTACATAACACGCTGAAAATATATTTTGACATGACAAGCCACACACATGATGGGCTAAATACATGCTGTGACGTGCTTTGCATTGTGCGCCCTCGAAAAAGAAATCACAGGCCGCACTGGTGGCCGAACAGCAAAATCGCAAAAAACTGCCGTTTTGAAAATACCCGTGTTCGTGTGGATAGGGCCTTAGTTAATTCAATTATGCACAACTTCCCCCACTGGTAAAACAACACTAAGTACATAACACAACTAATGTATATAAAAGAACTATATACATTAGTTTTCCAACAAAACAAACATACATATTTTCACTCAATAAAATTGTATACATTGTGTGCTATTTCCTCCAGTCGTAATATAAAAAATTAACGAGTTACCGGGCTATATTGTTATGATTAAAAAAGAAGCTTTGTTTAACACGACACACAGACAATGCATGACCCTTTAGCTATGTGTCGTGTTAAACAATGCTCTTTATTATATTAACAATATAGCCTATCAGCTCATTCACTGTGTTTCGGCCGCTTGTCTCACCTTATCACAAGCCACCACGCGAGCCAGATATGGGAAAGTGGTTTTCCGGACGCACGTTCAAACCAACTTAAACTTGAAACAAAAATAGGATCTTCTATCCTTCTAAATAAGCTACAACTTAAATATCTAATTCAAAATGATGTATGCATATATGTAAATGTAAACAAAAGGTTTCAATTTTCTTTTGTTATGTGGTGGCGTGAGTTTGTGGTCAAAAAACTATATCGCTCCCAACTGTGGCAAGCGCTTCCTTTCTAATGCGATCCCCTTTGGCTTCACTTCCTATCTCCATATATAGTCATAATGCAAAATAAAAGTGCCAGCAAGGGGGGGGGGGTAAATTAAATTAAATAAACTGAAGATCAAAATGGCCCTAACACACTGTTTACATTAAGACTGAAGGAAGTATCCCACAATGTATCAAATTTTGAAAATGTGTATGTTCGTTTTTATGACAGGAATGAGGAAAGGCATACGTTTTCCTGCTGAACGTTTTCTAAAGGAACTTGGTTTCTCTGCATGCAGACACATTTAATGACCACAGGAAGTTATATCATCAAAGAAAACAGCTATCAGGATGTGTGTGAAAATACATGTCACAAAAATACACGTCTGTAAGAGTGCTCTATCTTATAAATGTTTCTGTACAGGTAGGTGTTCTTGTATATCTAAATTGGTAGAGCATTATGTTAGCAACACAAAGGTTGTAGATTGAACCCTTAGGGAACCCAAACACTCAATAAAATGTATAGCTTGAATGCATTGTGAGGCGCTTTGGATAAAAGCATCTGCATAATACATTAATGTAATAAATCTTACCATTTTCCTTGACTGTTGCTAAACTGTTGCACTGTGTAACCAAACTGTTCTGCCGCTAACCCTGAGAAGCTCCTGGCTCCAGAAGTGCCCACATTAAAACCTTGAGAGATATCGATACTAAAACCTGCAAAAAAATCAGAAAATTAGTCTCTGATCAGAAAATACACCAAACTTGCACACATAAACATGGACATATTTTATAAGAAATTTTATAATTTAAGTTGCTTTGTTACAGTTCAAGGAAATATGAGATATGTAGACATGCCACAACACGAGATCTCAGTCCATGAGGAATAGACTGACTATGTGCAGTCAAACTTTGATGTGGGTACTCATAGAGATTGTAAACAACATTTAGTTACTTCAACATTGAGATGATCCACACTGAGTGTGATGCAAGACCTTCATACCCCATTGTTTTATTATGCAATTTCAAATGCAACAATTGGAGAAGTTAATTGATCATACTTGATGAGTAAAAGCTGGTCATCATAATTTAATGGTAATTCTAAATTCAACAGTCTGTTCTTAATTCTTCTCACACAGTTGAACGAGTGGATCAGGCAGTCTAAACCATACAAATGAAACAATAATTAAAACAATAGCATATTTGAGATGTGTAGGCCCTGTTCAGACTAGCATTAGCAAAGCGACATGATTTCATTCATTTCAATGGAAGCTTGCCGACATGAGCGACAGTAAGCATTGACGACAGGAAGTGGGACGTCCAGTGATGTGACAAGTTGAGAAAAGTTTAAGTTTATGCAAATCATGAACAACTTTCGGGAGCGACTACCAATGGGAGCAAAGCAGTGGAGTTCACGTCATCCGTCTCTCGTCAGTTACTGGAGTGTATGGTACTTATTTGTTGAGCTGGTGCAATTTAGTGGAGGCGGGGACTAATTAGCTTATAATTAGCATATTTATGAGCTGTTGTGATTGAGGCGGGGAGTAATTTAAATATTCAAGAGTATAGAGTTTTTTAATCTACCTCTCACGTATATTTGTATACTTCAAATGTTTATATTTCAAAGTCTATTTTATATTGTAAATATCCTCTGATTCTATTTTATTTGACTTTATTTGCAGTAGTACTTCATCCATCACCCATCTCATAGCTTAATTCCACCTTAATGTTTGTTACTATTGTGTTATTGTATGTTTCTTGTTTTATGTATAATGCTTTGGCAATATTGTAAGTGACACAATCATGCCAGGAAACTTCCTTTATATTTAGTTACATTCAAGCTACATTAAAGCATGAAGCG
The DNA here is from genome assembly GCF_030506205.2 of Paramisgurnus dabryanus. Classification (NCBI taxonomy): domain Eukaryota; kingdom Metazoa; phylum Chordata; class Actinopteri; order Cypriniformes; family Cobitidae; genus Paramisgurnus; species Paramisgurnus dabryanus. The sequence goes on from NC_133346.1 coordinate 21,916,636, forward strand.
CATTTTTTTTCACACCTTTTTTCACACCTTTTTTATGTGAACTGGTTCACGCTGCATGTGATGCAGAGCTGAGGCATAATCAAAACAATTACATTACAATTACACTATTCTAATCACATTAGAATAGTGAACTAAAATTATTGAAAAAAGAAACGCAAACTTGGGTTTGTTATTCTGGCACTACACAGACAGCTATGGTTCAGTTGCACACTGAAAATGCTGATGTGTGAAAGCAGAATGGGCACACATGCTAAAAATGCTCTGCTTGCTTGTCCGGTGCAAACAGGCACAATGTTGTCGATGGCTGCTCTGAACATCTGAATTTAATTTTACATACTGTATAGTGGACTCTTGCACAACACCATTGGGAAATATGTATCTTCTGACATCACTGCCAAACTGACATCTCTTATTTTGGGGTGGTGTTCATAAAACATGTAGGGTCTTATCATGCAATCTGCATGTTATTTTGCAGGTTTTTATTAGCTGGTTTGAACCAGAATCAATCTAATAGTTCTGCAAATTCATATGCAAGTCACACCACAGCAAAAAAAATTTATTCTTCCTTTAAGACTGTGTTTATGATTAAACATGAATGAAGATTAAAAATACAAGTCTTTATTTTTAAGTTTTTTTAAGGAGAATTCTCCAATCACATTTAGAGACTCAGAAATGTAAAAACATGTCTGCACACGAACAACACACACACACACACATCATAATCATCAGTCTTGATGCTTGTTGAACTCTAAAGTCTACTTATACTTTAGTTTTAATCTAATATCCAGTAATGAGTAGGAAAAAGTATGACATAAAGCTCTCTCTCTCTATATATATGTATACAAATAAGTTACTTATATGTGCTCTGACTGATGCCTCATTATTTAGGATGCTAGAATTTAAAGACACAAAGAGGGCTTTTAAAGTTTGTAGTGCATATAGCACTGACAGAGACATGACACAAAACAGAAGACTTATGTCATGAAGATGAAGAGGAAATAAGAGAGTTCAGACTCTGCTCTGAACAGGAAGGAGAGAGAGAGAGATAGAGAGCGAGAGAGATAGATAGAGTGAGAGAGAGAGTAGTTCCAGTCCACTGCTTGCATTATGATCAGTAAGCCAGATAGCCCAGTTTGGATGCTGATCTTTGACACCATTCAGACAATGAACAACACTCTTACTATATTTTCATTATTACAACACATCCTGTGGGACATTCCCTGTTGTCTTGCTCATAATTTACACTGCTGACTATACATTATTTGTGTTGTGAATCATACATTTCTGTATAAAGTTGATTTTAACTTTTAAAGCATCAAACATTGTTGACATTTTGCGTTGCTTCGTTTGTTCAATGTCAACATCAAACTGCTAAGCTTATAAAACGTTGAAGGTTGAATAAAATGGTATGAATTGAATTGATGCAGTCATTACACGTCAAATAACAAACATGAATCAATACCATAACATAATCCTAAAGAAGGTAACAAACTTTAACACAACTTTAAACTTTTAAATCTTAAAGGATCAAACACTTATTCAACTCCTTCAGGTGTGTACAACTACTCAGCTGTTATTCCAGCGCGATTACATCGTAATGATAAAGTAAACGTGCACGTGTGTGAATGAGTACTTACACAAAAAGATGAGGAACCGCAGATTTTTCATGTTTAAATCCATTATATTATTCAGGATGCACACAAGCTATGTATGCAATGTATCCGCATGCACTCCAGTGTATATGTATGTGTGTGTGCGTGTATCTATGTGTGAGTGTGAAATAGCGGAGCAACGCTATTAGGGCGGAACAGATACGCAATGATGCTGCTTACGTCACTCATATAGATGTAATTCACAAAAACTCTGTTTATTTCGTTTTCCTTATTGTCTCTTTTTGTTTTTCCTTGTCTCTTTCTTTAAAATATTAACCACAATACTTAACATTGTTACATGCTTTTTTTATATAAATGTTTATGTCACAGTTTATACAAATGTTACATTTATATAATGTATTTAATGTTTATAAGTGTGTACTTTGAACTCTATATTGTTTATCAATAAAAAAGAAAAAAATATTTTCAAACCCCTTTACAAACTACTAAACGTAACCATTTAACAGTAAAATAATTATAATATAATTTCATGTTTAAAAATGTAAATGCTTTGCTTTAACCTCCTAAGACCCAAGCTTTGATTTGGCTTGCATTTTAGATTTCTTCCAGCTATTTGGGGTTAGGAAGAACCAATAAATATAATAACCAAATATATTTATATCAATGAAGCAGTGTAATTGTCGACGTTTGTGTAGGCTACAACAGGTTACACAGAATTAAAGAGCACATATTTCATCGCTAAAAACAATCTAATTTTGTGTATTTGTTATAATACAATGCATGAACATTGTTTTCCACATACCGTACATTTTTGTAGCTCCAGATTTCACTCTTTTCCTGAAACGCACAGATTTGAAAAGCTCTGTGTCCCTGATTGGCCAACTACTCTGTACGTTGTGATTGGTCTGAATACCTCTGAAGTCAGCCGGAAATACGACGCTCCTTACCATGTTTGAAAGATTCGCTCAGAGTGCAATGCTAACAAGAGTTACATACAGGCTGTGAGTCTGAAGCGGGAGGAATTATGAGAATGTCGGTCTTGTTTTACTAATCCCAGAAAGTAAACTGTTGCCTATAATCCGTGTGTTTGTTGTAGTCCAAGAAAAGAGATTTAGGTTGGAGACGATAACTCGCGCCATCGTTTACTTTGGGTTTTGTACATTTTATCATTAACATGTACTAATACACTTACATACCAAAGGAAATGTAAAAAAGTGAATTGGACAATAAGTGCTCTTCAAGTATTACGGTGCAAACAACAAAAAATATGAACCAGTTATTAGGAGGTTAAGCAAAACATTTCAAAAATGAAGTGTAAGACATCATGAAAAGGAAGTGACTTCACGCATCGATTAAAGCCACACTAGCACCGGTGGTTAAAGGTTTTGCAGAAATGAAAATTATAAATAGTCCTGAGGTTAAGCATTGTTTCGCTTATGCCACAGAGTTGTTTGGTTATTTCTAATACAATAAAATTAATACTGTACCTGTAGGCTACATTGTAAGCATGGCATGCTCACTGTATAAGTTTCACCTGCAACATATAGAGCAATAAGTAATTGGGTATTAAACTTTATACCATTGGCCTGTTGAATGCTTTATTCTGATTGGTTGAGAAATGTTCCATGGGTGTTGATTATTTTTCTGTAAACCGCACACCTAACCTGTCAAATGTCTTAAAATAACCACCAGAGCAGTGTTTGTGGTAACCCTATAAGCGAAAACTTTTTCTCTGGTCCTTCGAAAATAATGCACACTACTTCGTGTCGTACTGCATTAACAACTTGGGTGTGCATTATTTTCACAATTATTCCTTACATAATAGAGTACACAAAATATCAAAACTACAAATGAATGAACTGAAAATAGGATAAGAACAAAATGCCCAACACAAACAAGATTTCAAGAATTTATTTTAATCTCCCCCCAGGGTTTGGATAATCACAACAGTAGGAGTCATTCATTCATAATAAGAGTTTCACATGAAGGAGAGGTAACCGCAGTGTGAGTCACAATAGACCTTTTGCTTGTTTGCAAACAGAGATGACGTTTTTTTGTGGGCGGAGCCCAACTGGTGGCAGAAAGTGACAGCTCTGCAATAGCGGTGTGAAGTGTTTTAGCATTAAACTGTGTTTTTTACAGATCCGGTGTTCTGTCGAAGTCTGTTTCCCCTATGTTTCTCTTTAGTGTAATGTTTCTTCTAGCGTTTTTCACCATGTTACGTTTATTTTTTAGATAAATTAAAAGTTTAAATGGCTTGGCTGTATGTGTGCATGTAATGTAATGTATATGTATTGTTCTTTATTGGTAAATCAATTATCTGATTTACCAATAAATCGCTATATGAATCGCTAAAGTAAATATAAGAGCAATACTATCATGTATTTTATATAATATCATTTATTAAATATTTCATCATTTTCCTGTTTTCTATTATTTCTTCCTTATATGTATAGCATACATGTTTGCTCTAAAACTATTATAAAACTATTATGTTTACATATAACTTAATTTATATAGGCCTGTTTATATATTAATAACCCTTTACATCATGTGTGTGTCTGTGTGTGCTATATTTGTATGTAAACATCATAATTTTAGAACAAATAGGAAGAAGACATAGGCTAAGATATAAGATAAAAATAGAAAACGGAAAAATTATGAAATATTTAATAAATGGTGATATTATTGATATTATGAACTCATTCAAATCTTTAATCCTTCTAAATAAATTAAATAAATTATAAACATAACGTGATAAAAACGCTATAAGAAACACAGAGGAAACAGACTTCGAACACCGGACATCTTCTCTAATTATTTTCTATTCTAATTATTAAAATATTTCCAAATAATTTCATCACTCCAGTCTGTCCGTTTATAGGCCCATTGCAACCATAAACACCTACGTTTATCTTCAACTGGTGTCTTCGACGACGGTATACCATAACAATGAAGGTCATCTTTTTTGGCATTCCTGTTCTGACACTCAGCAGCACAACAAGAAAGTTTCTAGTGAGTTATCTTGCTCGTTTCACTCGTGTCTAATTCATTTCCACTGTTTTTCCGCCACCACATTGCGCGCGCAGCTTGCAGTGACGCAACTGTGACGTCTACTCACAAAAGGTTATATTGTAAAATGTTGAAACTTGGTAAGCTGATGGTAACTTTGTATAGCACTTCTAATATTTTTGCCTTTCTAAGACAAATCCCTTTATTGTTTTCCTATTTTAAGTCGCATCGGATAAAAGTGTCTGCTAAATGCCTAAATATAGCTAATGTAAATTTAAAGCAACACTATGTATTTTTTTTACCTTTTAATAATGTCCCTAAAATTATTTCAGTGATAGAACAACTTTTAACTGGACAAATTGTACTGTTGCTGCAACCTGAGCAACCTCCTAGCTGCTACAAGCACACTCTGAAAGTGGCGGTGGAGGGTAGAGCACACAGCCCCGCCCCTCCCCCTGCCTGCAGACCAGGGACTGTTGCGCTTTTCAACCACATGGGGGAGCTGTAAGTCATTTTTACATGGAAGCTACATAGTGTTGCTTTAACTATTGCTCAGGACTACCTGGGCGTAAACACATCTCTGCGTTGGCGTCTACCTTATTATTGGTGCAATCTCAACATTTTATTTTCAATAGAGGGACAGATACATTTTGCAGACACTTCTGTCACAAACAATATCAAGTTTTTGCAGGGGCAGTGAAGGGGTGAAATACCTTTAAAAGTTTTTACAAAATAGCATAATATATACATTTAGGAGAACTTTAAGGAATTTAAGTCATATCATTAGGGACCTGTCAATAAAGGTGGGGTATTTTAGTATCAGTATACAATGGCAGGTAAATGCACAATCACAAACATACTGTATTTTTGAAGACTTAAAAAATAAACATAAATAAAACAAACTCTTTTATACATTATTATTTAATTGGGTAAAAGAATTGAGAAAAGTCAGAAGTTGAATCGTAAGCTGAACTGTTAACTAAGAAGCATGTATGGTACATCCCAAAGCGTGTTAGAACGAGAATGTGAAGGACGCAGAAATTCGCAGACAAAAACTACAGCCTCTGGCAGAAATTACTTAACGTTCCCCATCTTGCACCACCCCCGTGTCTTACTTCTGCATGCACAGACTTATTTGTTCATATTTTCATCCTGACACTGTCAACTAAGGACAAATGCAAAACTACATCTGCAAAAAACAATTGCGAGACATTTTGAAATACAATATTATCAGCATAAAATCCAGTGACAGTACTGGTGTGCATTTTGCTCTGAAATACTTGTTAACTGAATATCAGTTATATTTCTATACTGTAGTTATACTGAGGAAACCTCAATGTACCATATCAGTGCATGTGTACATGCACATGCAGTTCATAGAAGAAACGTGTGCAAAAAAAACTATTCAGTAGCTTCAAAGGGGGCCAGGGGTCAAGTTTTCCAGTATATCCACATACTGGAGTATGTCTGTCTTATTTACGCTGTGTTATCACACAATCCTTCTTCTTCTGCCTGGTCCTGTTCAGTCTTCTCCGGCAATTTCTTTCTCTTAAAGAAGCCCAGCTGGTAAGAAATCAATATAATACAAAATTTTTACCAAACCAATCTTCTTCGTAAAATAAAAATACAGCCATGAAAATAAAGCTCATAAAAATACAGTACCTTCCATAAAATCACGGTAACTAGGGCAAGAAGGAGAAGTCCACCAATGACGCTGCCTATGATAATACCAATAGGAATGTCACCACTGGCTCCTTCTTTACTGACTGTAATTCTTATCTGCAACGGAAATGTTCTGCATTCAGAAATTGCATATTGCATCACAAAAATGTCGAGCTTAATCTGACTATGTTTAGTTTAATTCAGTACATAATTTTTTTATCGAAATTAATTAAACTAAAAAAGTAACTTGCATTACTTTTTTGAAAATATGAAAGTGTACATTTATAAAGTAATGCGTTACTTTACTCGTTACTTCAGAAAAGTAATATTATTACGTAATGCACTTTACTTGTAATGCGTTACCCCCAACACTGAAAAAAAGTGAGTGGGTCCAATATCATTGGACTTAAAAAGTGACGTAAAAGTAAAAAGTAAGGTAGGACATTTAAAATGGGATATGCCCACCTTCAACTTTGTCTCAAAGGTGGTATAATTTTCTAGCAAAGTTTTGCTATGCTGATCTGCCAGCATCAAACCAGCACAGATTATATCTGCAGATTAAGAGGGTTATGAAACAAACCTGTTGTTTATTATGGGTGATGACTATGAGATCAGGCTGAGATGTTTTGATCTCAGCGTCTCCAGCCAATGAAACTGTCTGAAAATCGGCCTAGAAAAAGAAAAATACATACAAATATAAGCAGATCTGTTGTAACAACAGATAAAAGAAATGGTAGACAGATCTAAAACTATGCTTACAAAAGCAAATGTGCCATTCCAGAGCCTAACGGTGATGTTAACAAAGTAGTTGCTCTTTATCTCCAGGTCTTTGAGACGGCAAGTAATGGGTTCACATTTTACAGCCTGACAATTCTGGAAATAAACAAATGTTATCTACTGATGTCCATGATATTATTTATAATTATATATAAATACATTCACACAGACGAACCAGTTCTTTTGTTCCTCTAAAGCTCTCTTTAGTAAAGCTGGCAGTGTGCTTTTTCTCACTGATCTTCAATGGGTCAACCAGACTGCTGGCGTAACACTGAACATTTCCAACCTGCACAGCAGATACACGAAGAGACTCATTTTAAAGGATTGGTTATTTCTGCTGCTCAGTTGGTGGATCATTGTGCTAGCAGTGCAAGGTCATGGGTTCAACACATATTGATAAAATGCATAGCTTAAACACAGTGTAAGTCGCTTTGGATTAAAGCGTCAGCCATGTGTAAATGTAAATGTAGTTGACATAAAAAGGCGTCCATAAGTGTAGCCTCCCCATTATAAGGTTTTTATAGCTTCAGGTACTGTACATGACATCATGCAGCATTATTGCATTAAAACAGTTTTTATTCAAAGTGTTTGTAACCACTATGAGCTACAGCTGTCATACTTACAGGTGCAGTTTTCACTGAGGTCACATATAATAAAGGATTTCCAGCGTTGGTGCTGGTGGGCAGTGATACAGTCAATTCAGCCTGATTGATGGGGAACGTTCCTGTTGAAACCTACAGAAAAAAACCCTGCTTAATGCTACAATAATAGGTCTGATTGCAAGCAACATTGGAAGGACCCACCGGTGGGTCCAATATTGCATCATCACATTTATTTAAAAAAATGTTGTGGAGCACAAAACCAAACATATATGGTATTCTTTAAAAGATTAGGACCTCAGCTTTCTTACCAGTCCCATCAATTTTACATGTATCTTACATAAATAACCTAAAATAAAGGTAAATATAAATTTTTGAGTTTACTTGTAATAGTAAGTTAAATTCTGGGCCGATGTCATCAAAGCCTGAGACTGTATTTTTGACTTGATCTTCTGCGCCAACCAAACAAAAATCCAAGTTCATGTACCTTTAAAAGAAATAAAGTAAATGGTAAAGTAGATTTTTACATTTCTGACTAAATTTAATAACATATTGGTGGTCGCTGGTTGGTGGCTAAGCTGTTATGAGTGGTGAAGCTTGATTTTTTTGACCCCTGACCTGGTGAGAAGGATTTCAGAGTCATACTGGATCGGGGTGATGACAGAAACTTTGTTATCTGATGTCACTTCCTCCTCACTGTCACTGGAAAATATTTAGATTCAAATTATTATTCACAAAGTAAATCACAAAATTAAAAGCAGTAATGCGATGAAATTAACTTTATCTTTTACCTTTGGACTTCAAAGTCCACAATGGCGTTTTTCTGCAGCTCATTCAGGTTAAAGTCAAAGCTGATCTCAAATGATACCTAAGAAAAAAAAATATATTATTCGAAATCTTCCCTACATATACAGGGAATACACATGCACACATCTCTTACTGTTTGGCCAGTTGAGAGAGCTGGGTATCCAACTTGGCAGTCGAGTGAATTTGCTTTTGAAGTACATTTTACTTCGGTGTTGTCACTCTATAAACACAAGCGAGATGATTCACAAATACAATTACTTGTAAAGAAACCAGTGCAAATGTAAAGTTATGTACTATAGATTAAGTTTTAATATATGTGATGCACATACGGGTGGTGTGAAGGACGCGTAGAAGAGGTTAGAGGAGAAGTTTGCTGATACTCTTGTATTGTAAGCATTTTCTTTACTGTTCATTACGGTCACAAAAAAGGAGAGTCTTCTTCTATCATTGTTCACTAACAGTGAGGATGAGCTGCAAAACACAATAAGCAGGTCTTTAAACCTGATAAGAAAATAAATGACACCCAAGACTTTGGGCTTAGTTTAAAATAAAGGGTTATGGTTCTTTAATAACATATTACAGCTAACCCTAGTAATAATAATAAGTCATATCTTCTTTTTTAGACCTTAACTTTTAAAGGGATAGTTCACCAAAAAATTATGTCATAAACTATACTATAACTATTAAAATATGCTATATAAGTATGCTGTATATTATAAGTTACACTATACAGTATAGTCAATAAAAAACTTGGTTTCTAAAACTATGGTTTCCACAGGATTAAAAGCACATTGATGATCATTGTAATTCATTGAAATATGCCTTTATGCTGTGTTTAAAGATACTAAGACTTTAAATCATACAGTATAATATTATTCAGGGTTACCTTGGTACATTAACACCTTTCACAGTCAGCTTCAAGTCACAAGTACATTTCTCATCAGATCCACAGTCCTTTACAAAAGGGATCTGAGTAAAGATATAAAAACATTTTTATCAAAGTTTATAAACTATGGGGCAGTTTCCTGGACTGTGTTTAGATCAATCCAAGACTATGCCTTAGTTATATTAGTATTTTTTTTACAAACAAACAATGGTGTGCATCTCGATACAAAACAATGGCACTGATATATAAATGTCAGTGCATGGTTATTTTAAATGAAAGCAGCTCAAACACACATTTTAGTCTGGGATTAGGATAAATCCTGTCCAGGAAACCGCCCCTAAATGAAATAAAATAATATTTTGAGAAAATCTTACAAAAAACTCCCATGCTTTAGGGTGAAATGCATCCAGGGCAGGGCCGATATCTGGATTCTGTGGACTGATGTCTAACCGCAAAGCGATTGAATTCACAAAATCAGGAGTCTCCTGTGGACAAATGTAGACAACTGTGTGAATTAGTAAATTTATATATATTTAAATTTTATATATAAATTTTTATATTATTATTATGTTATCTTTAATAAATAGGTACATTTGTTTCCCCATCTAGGTTACACTTTATTTTGATAGTCCACTTTTGACATTCTGCTAACTATAAATAACTTTGTAACTACATGTCAACTAACTTTCAATAATTTGCAACTATACATCAACTACCTGTCATTAGAGCATTAGTAGACTGTAAGGGTTAAGGAATAGGTTTGGGTTAGTTGAATAAGTTGCCATGCACCTGCTGTCAGGGTTTTGTGTTTGTTATTGCATTTTTTTCAGTTTATTGTTAATCATCTTGTTTAGTTATCCTTGTTTTCTCATTTCATCATTATTATGAGAATCATGTTTCCTCATCATCGTTGGTGTATATTTTGTATAAGTAAGAGTTAGAGATACGTGACAGAACAACCGACGGAACAGTTTTTTTGGCGTTTAGTGTTTCCCCTCCTGTTTCCAGTTAGAGTTATTTTTTTTTCGTCTCACAGTTTCGTTTTTAGTTTAGTTTATTCTCGTTATGGATCTTCCATCAGTAAAGATCCAAATTCTGGACCAGGAAGATTGCCCGTTGGAACTTCATATCAAGGACTTTTTAAACCTGGTGTGCCTTACCAACTTCATGCGCTCTGTGTCTTCCTGAAAACCAGCCTGAACGAGCGGTCATGGGCACGTCTTTCAATGGGCAGTCCAGAGGACAACTTTGATGCATATGTGGAGTGGGTGCTGCTCCACAATGACTCCCCATTCACCGTCTGCCCTGCTGAAGGGGAGTTTGTTACCAGCCCCACTTCACCCCCAGAGACCGACACGCCAACACCCTCCATGGACCTCGAGCCCCCCGGGGGAGGAGAACCTGGCAGTACGACCTGTGAGCCAGAGCGAACCCCTGAGCCCAGCGTCGCCAATATCCCCGATTCCTTCCCCGACCAGGTGCTAGAGCCGAGTTGTCCAGGATTTGCCGCGGGAGCTGCTGATGATTTCGAGGAAGACATCCACCTCCACGCTGCTGAGGGTGAGCACATTACCTGTCTTGGGTCAATTTTTTCTTTTTCAGACTGTGCTGTGGGCATTACCCCTCCTTTGTCGCCTCCGCTGGTTCCATCCAGCTCCCCCTAATCACAGTTGGACCCGCCCAACCTCCCACTCCCGCCTCCTCTGTCGATCTCAGTCAGTCTGAAGCCACAGCAGCCATCACAGCGACACGCCCTGCTCATACTCAGCACGTCAATGCCGCTTCTTTGACTGAGCTATGGCGTGCCTCTCTGCCAGCTGCTTTCGGGGAGATCTCCAGTTCTCCGCCTCCGCTCCCTGAAACCAAAAGGTCGCCTTGGCCCGTCGTATCAGTGGCCTCACTTCAGGTCTTTCCTCCCTCCCGTCAGCTCCCCTCCCTACAGCGACGTCACCAGGCATGGTCACCACTCCGGCTCCGCCCTGGTCGGTTGTCATCCCTTCCTCACCTCCGGGTTTTCCTCACTCCCAAAGTGTCTCTCACTCCACCCTTCCGGCTCATTGGGCTCCTCCCTCATATGGGTGTTCGCCTTGGGGTTCCTTAGCTCCGGATCACCTCCTTCGCCTCAGTCGGGAGACCCACCAGCTCCGCCCCGCCTCTCCGGTTCCTAGGCTCCCTCCGGGTTCTCTGCTCGCTCCCTACACCCTGGATCCTCCACCAGTTGACATCGCCGTTGTCCGTCCCCAGGGTGGGTAGTAAGAACATCACTCCACCCTGGCTCCTCCCACCAGCGACTCCACCCTGGGGCTTCGTCCTGTTCGGTCTCTGGGGCCTGGTCCAGACCCCTTCTTAATCCCTCATTCATTTTTTTGACATTTTTGTTGTTTTGGACTCCCTCCCTCCCTCCCTCCCTCCGTCCATTAGGGTGTTGTTTTAGTTACGGCCTTGGGAGAGAGGGGCATACTGTCGGGGTTTTGTGTTTGTTATTGCATTTGTTTCAGTTCATTGTTAATCATTTTGTTTAGTTATCCTTGTTATCTTATTTCATAATTATTAGTCACACCGATGTTTGATTATTAGTTAAGTTCTTACAACTGATCATTGTTATGTTTGATTATCACTACCCTTTATATTCTGCCCTCGTATTTATTCCTTTGTCGGTCTTTGAATGTCAATGGCTGCGTTTGAAACCGCATACTGTATAGTAGGTACTGAATTAGATAAAGTACCTACTTACTTGGCGTTAAAACAGTAGGTACTTTATAGTATGAATCCTGGTAGTATGAAGAGATTCGGACGTACTACATCCGCCATGTTGCTGCATCACGTGACATAAGTCGTCATCATGTCATGTCATTTCAGTGCGAAAACAGCCGCATGCCTCTTCTTCTTCGTTGGATAACTCCTCTCCCGGGGCATCATGGGATAGTGAAGTGTCAATCGTATGCACACTGCAAAATCTAACCGGAAGTAGTAGTTCATCCGGGTACTTTTCGCATACTGTTTTTGGAATACTATGTATTCGGACATACTACTCCCCTCGCCTACTGCTTTTCGCGTACTATATAGTATGAAGTAGACGGTTTCGGATGCAGCAAATGTGTTGCTGTTCCTCGTCTTCGTTGTGTGTTTTTGAATAAAGTTCCAAGATTATACACATTGGTGTATATTTTGTATAAGTAAGAGTTAGAAATACGTGACACCTGCAAAGATACTTATAGACAGTTGTCTGTTGAGATATCATCGCAAAAAAGTGTTAGTAGATATTAAGCAGACAGTTTACTAATTCTATAAAGATTGGTAATTGATAAGTAGTTGCAAAGTTACTTATAATTAGCAAAATGTCTACAGTGGACTATCGAAATAAAGTGTTACCCTGTATATGTACCGTACAAAACACTTGATCTCTAGTCTTGGTCCTGACTCTGACCCTAGTTAGACTCGACTACAACACAGACAGACAGACAGACAGACAGACAGACAGATAGATAGATAGATAGGCTAACCTGTACATTGACTTTATGATAAAAACACGTTTCTGTATTAGAAACACTGATAGCTCTCTGGATGCCACGCTCTGAGTTTTCAAACTGAGCTCTTGAGATGGCTCTAGATGATTCTAGGTCAGCATCCAGGGTCAAGTTGTATTTGATATCTATGGATATGGACAGACATATTTAAGATTGGAAGTCAGTAACAAAATTTAAACTTAAAAAAATCATTAATAGTTATGAAACTTTAAAGACGATCAGTTTGATCAACGTTAATCAAGTTATCCTTAGCCAATGGCAGACTTACCTACTGAACCCGGTAATGTTTTAGGTCTGAATGTTGACCTGAAACAAACTTTAGCAGTAAAACAGGACACCATTCTTCCACCAATCATGCAGGGTTTCTTCAAAATGTTGATCTTGTCAGGGTTGAAGGAGGCCGTTGTGGTGACAGATGCCACTCCCTTTGACCTGTGATCAGAAATACATCATCACCATTGCAATTTTAGGGATTCATACATTATATTAGATCTGTAACTACACATAAAGACTCTCACCAGAGCTGCACAGCTTTCTCAAATCCTCCGACTGAAATATCAGGGATTGAATCACCGTTCATATCTTCACGGCTATCCAAAGAACGTCCAAAGAGTCGAAGCGTTTGGTCTAGCTTTGATCCAAGTATTTTCTGAATAACATAAAGACAACAACAACAAAAATTCAAGCATTTGGTACATTACAGCTTGTTACTGGTCTTCATAAACATAATTTAAATAAAATATATTTGAATTATGCCTTTAACTAGCACCATACCAACAAAACCAGTTTATCCAGCACCCTACCACTCAACAGTCCATTCTACCTGTGAGCTCTGCTTCCTGATGGTTTTTTGATCTCCATAGTAGATGTAAATGGCACCTTGGCCGTTGTCCTCCAATGGAGCTCCAACCACCACATCACTAAAGCCGTCCAGGTTAAGATCCCGTACTGAGGTGATGGCCATTCCAAACCTAGCGTTCTCCAGTGGGGAGGAACCCTCTAAGGTGCCCTGTTTGCCTAAGGTGCCCTATGAAGTACATGAAGAAAAATTTCAGTTGAATGCTTTATGCTGAAATTAGATTATTTATAAAGCTATGGAGTTATTAGTATATGGACAGTGTATTTATATCACCTTATTAACGGAGAAGACATAAACTCTCCCTGTTTCAAACTTCTTCTCACTCATGTACATTGGAGCTCCAACCAGCAGGACATCAGTCACACCGTCAGCATCCACATCAACAGGACAGAGGACGCTGCCGAAATAAGACCCAATCTACAAACCATAAACACCACATTACAAAACTCAGATCAGAGTCAATGAACTAAAATGGAACTAAAAATAAGCTTTTTACGCATTGATGCCTGGTTTCACAAACAAGGCTTAAGGCTAGTCCCAGACTAAAATTAATGTTTGAGGTGTCTTAACTGGATCTAACTTACTTAGAATGAGGCCCCTCTCTTAAATATCATCTAATACGAGCAGCAGGAAGAAGCATATAGTTGACAGCTATGACACACACTGAAAGGTTATGTGTTATTTCTCTTTCAAAGCAAGAAGATAAACACATATGCAGTCCAACTTCTTGCTTTGAAAGAGAAACTGTGATCTGATGAGGTCCGTAATGTTTAAGGGAATCAAGTGTACCTGATCTCCTTTTTGTGAATCTACAATGAAGGGTTGTTTCTCTCTGATGGTGTAAACTACAACTTGTCCTCTATGAACGGCACGGGGAGCACCAGCCACATAAAACTCTGAAGAGCCGTCAATTAAAGTGCTGACGGAGTATCCTGGACAGACAACAGAGGAAACATATCCAAATGAGATAACATAAGAAGCACATCTTTTTGTGGGTTATGGAAAGGTAGAAGTGTTCCTATGGCTCAGCTGGTAAAGCAAGGTGTTAAAAACATGGTTTTGATTGAATCCTTAAAGTAACCTATAAATAGATTTTGAACAAAGCTTTTAAATGTAACTATGCAGATGGGACTATAAAGATGCATGACCTTGCTGAATAAAACTAACTTTTAACAATCCAAATTTAAGTATACTGCTGCTCACCGAGTAATGAACTGTGGTTTCTATCGTCCAGGGTTTTCTCAAAACCATTTTCCGAAAAAATCTGTGATTTCTGACCATTCTGATGGACAACGGTTCCACTCCAGCCATACGCACCAACAGCACCCAGCATGATCACATTCTGTAATGCATGATATTCATTCACATTTGAATCCACTAAAGGAATTTGTTGGATATTGTGAATGGTTTTGTAGATACAATACTAGATTGGTCAGTTATTGGCACCTTCTTATTGGTCTGGTGTGCACTGAATCCAACTTGGGACATTTCCATTTTAAAACTTTCTCCTTGGCTGGTCCCTTAAACAGAGAAGGAGACAGAAATATTAAACATATTTAATAAAACCCAATTCAAGTACGTTTTGAATAATTTATAATGCATAATTTATTTTCTATTTCATGAGACGTGGTCTCTGAGGACCTGACGCATTACAAAGTTAAAAAATACAAACTACCAGAAAACTATGAGCTGTGTGGCTCTTATGAAATGTAAGTGATAACCAAGAAAAATAATCCTTATGGTTAAAAATTACTTGTTTAACAACACCTGTGTAAATTATATCTTCTGTTGTTGTTATTACATAATATAGCAACAAACATATAGTAAGAGGTGTAAAGTACTTAAATAATTTGACTTGATTACTGTACTTAAGTATTATTTTTACAGTAGGTATTTTTACTTTACTTGAGTACAATTTAAAGTACAATACTTTTACTTTTACTCAATTACATTTTTTAAGAAAAAAAGTACTTTTTACTCCTTACAATTTTATTTACAGTAAAAAAGTACTTATTTTTTAGAGATTACTTTATTCTATTTTCCCTCACTCTTACCAAACCAATTGAATTGTGCTGACGGCCAGTTTAATTTAAATGTTATTTATTTTTCTTGGCCGAGATACAACGTGCCACTCCCTGAAATTCATACGGCTATAGCTCGGTCGCCTTAAGTCCGAGGCATTCGCCCTTCGCGTCCCTTATCCTACCCAAGAGGGCCTTTCCAACGAGCCAACCCTGACTCTCTAACCCTTTCTCTGGCTGAGATACAGTGGTCATTCCCCTGATTTTCCCACGACCATAGCTTGGATGCCTTTGGGTCGCTTACCCGAGGGGACTTAAGGCGCCAGAGCTTCAGCCGTTGGAAAATTGGGGAAGGGACAGCCGTATCTCAGCCGGGGAAAGGGCTAGAGACTCGTGGGTAGGCTCGTTGGAAAGGCCCCCTTGGGTAGAGTAAACAAAGGGCGAACACCCCAGATTTAAGGCGCCCAAGCTAAGGCCAAGGGAAAATCCAGGACGGGTAGGCCATAGTTTGATAATTAAATACAATAAAATACAAACAGTTGAATTATATAGAATATATAGTTTTCATTCTTCCTGTTACTTTTACTTTTTGAATACTCAAGTACAATTTATGTTTTTTTTTTTACTTTTACTCAAGTATGATTCTGGCCAGATACTTCTACTTTTAGTTGAGTAAAGTTTATACTTAGTACTTGTACTTTCACTTAAGTAACATTTTTGAGTACATCCTCTGCATACAGGTACTGTTTTAATAGTGGATAAGAAGGTACTTAATGTAATTCAGTACGCACTGTCTCAGTAATGTATTTCTGTCCTATTGCATTCTGGGTTACAATGTAAATGTTTACCTTCAATGTTAAATATTCTGTCTCCAAGAGTTCCTGCAATATTGTTAAGAGCTTCCTCTGATGACACATTAAACATGTAGTTTTCTGTAGGGGTGCTAGCGATTAGTTCAATTTCCTTGATGAATTTTGGTATATCTGCACTTTTTTTGAGAATCTGTGGGAATTCATAGAAGAAAATATTATGGCACATTAAATACTATATAAAAAAAATGGGGGGTGTTATCAGATGCTGCTAACAAATTACTGGAACACATTTTATCCTTTTTTTTCATAAGAATTATTTAAATTCACCTTTTAAAAATGTCAGTTTACATTAATAATAATAATACAAATAATTTAGTAAACTTTAAAATCAGGTTGTACTGTATCTGATATCATCAGACAATGCATTAGCTAAAATGATATTGCTCATATACAGGCATGTTTTTTATGTTTACATTTACTTACAGCAATGCCAAAGCGAATGATCCCATCTTTATTACACTTGTCAATAACCTCTTGAGCTATATGACCATCAAAAGACTCTCCATCAGTCACCACTACCATTACTTTAGTGGCACCTGGGCGGCCACCGTTTTCAGGGAGAAATGCCTCTTTTCTAAAAAACAAATGTTTAAAACAGTAAATATTAGCTTGGGTAAAATAAAAAATAAGGCTGCTTTTAAACTTTGAATAGTGTACCTGACATTATCAATTGCGTCAAAAGTGAAGGTGCTTTGCCCTTCTTTCTGTTCAATATCTTTTGCAGTTGAAAGAACTTTTTCTTTGTTTTGGTCAGAGCTAAATTTGTAGTATGAAGTCACATTCACTGAATACTGCATAATACTGACCTAAAAACAACCAAACAGTATAAAAATGAACTTAAATTATAAAAACAAATATTTCACAATTAATCTGAGTTACAGCACTCACCCGAGTTTCGTCCGGTCCAATATTAAGGTTCTTCAAAAGGTTTACGAGAAACTTTACAACTTCATCCCAGGGGTAAATACTGTTTGATCCATCCAAAACAATGGCAACATCCATTGGACCACCACATGCTGAATGAGAAATGATAACAGTTACAAAAAACAAACTGTTACATTGTTTCTCACAATAAAAAAAGCTGTTGGAAGTGTGTTCATACTCTGAATAGCTGGGGCGAAGGCCGGCTGAGGTGAAAACTTTGAGTTCACTTCAACACAGATTCCTGGATAAAAATATTGACTACCACAGCGCTGAGCCCACAGAGGACCACATGTCTGAAAAACACACATAATATCTGTTCATTTGTTCAATACGTTGAGAAGTAATCTGTAACTTAAAGTCTCTTGATTAAGATTAGGATTTACAAAATGACCATGTTGTACAGTGCATCTAGTCCATGTTAGATGCACTGTAAACCCGAATTTGAAATAAGTGAACTGTACTCAAACCTGTAAAAAAGTTAATTCAACTTAAAGGTTTTATGTGTGTTCAACGGTTTTATCATTTTGAGTTCCACAAACCCAAACAAAATGAGTCAAGGAACTTAGCTAACTCACAAATTGTATGTATTATTTCCAAACAAAGTAATGGGTAAGTGCGCCACAATGGCGTAGATCTGTGTGGACAGTATCTGGAACACTTGAAGCTCTTTGTTGCCCATGAACTTGTGAATTTATAAATGGAACCTCAAGATTAGGATTAACCTCACTTGATGAACATTAGGAACTGTACTAGACTGCTTTTTTCCTCTCTCAATCACACTGCTCTGGTATACAAAACATGGGAGGAGTGTCCTTACTGCCTGTCTGAGGGTGTGCTTGTGGTGGAGTGGACGAGTGGTCTGCTGGTTTAGTAGCACTACGTTAGTTTCTGCTATGTGTCTTGATACTACTGTATTTACTTCGTATTTTTTTACAGTTGTGCTATGTAGCACATGAATGAATAAAAATGTGCCCATGCATACATTGATTGTGTCTTTTTCGGTCATGTGAAAAGGTTTTTGAGGAAGAGAACCACAAACAACAAAATTTACCAGTTTTGGATATATTATTTTACTACTAAAATAATACTATGTTGTAGTGTGTGTGTTTTTGAAAGCTTGTGTGTGTTGTCTGAAAGAAAAGTTTGGTTTTTCAGTAAGAGTAAATGGTTTAAAGTGCAGAGCTTCATTTCGACATGAAAACCGGATGTTTGGAGAATTGTGTAAGACGTTATGGATGTGTGTTTACGGTTTTGATAATTTGAGGCATAGTTTCAAGAAATGTGTTTAAGCAACCGAGAAAAAATGTAATTAGGCATCGCATTAGGTGGAGATCTGCAACTGTTCAGCTGTGCACAATTTGCGATTTATATATTTTGCTTCTGAAAGTGAGGCGTATGTTCGTTTTCTATGTGTACATTTGTTTTATGATTCACATTTAAGAAATTATCAACGTTTTCTACACAGCATTTTATAAATACCCCCCCGGAGTCTTTTTCAATTACTTCCTGTCACATGCACGCAATGTCAAGTGGTCAAGACAACAAGTGTGTAGCTGGTATTTGAACACACATAGCTTATTATTATAGCTCATCTGCTTTGTTTCCTTTATGCACATCGTGTGCATGCAGTTGTGGTTTTCACACCACCACTTGACCAGTAAGGTGGAACTCATATAAGCACGCAAAATAACCAATTTTCTTTATCTCACCATGAATGCATTTCCTTTAGACTTAGTTATTGAAGTGAGGGTCAGACCCAGACTCATGTTGATGTTTATATTTTCCACACCATCTATGTTGACAGAGTCTGCAAAGAAATAAATATGATATTAATGTCAACCAAATAATATTAATACTTTTAATAACCTTTTTAAAGGTACCATGATGCATTGCACCACATTGTTGAATGATACCATACTTGTACGCTATAATATGTACATGATACTTCAACCTGCTTTAGCAAATACAATGGCACTACTATAATTCAAAAATCTTCAAGAAAGTTTGTTATAAAAACTAAAGAGATATTTACTTTCAAGGTTTAGTTTCTGACAGCTGGTACTACTGATGTTACACTTGTAGATGTCTCCTTTTCTGTTTTTAGGGTATCCACTCCATGGAGATCCAACCAGCAGCCTGAGGGTCACCAAGAACAAAGAATGTGATAGTGATGGATAGATTATAGTCAAAATATGAAAAGATTTATGATCAATTTATTATTTCTTGATAGAAGACAGGAATTGGTCATTATGACAGGTGATGAGCTTTTTATATCTATTTATCTGATCATAAACACATTCTAACACACTATCGAGTTTATGGTTTGTGGTGTGAATGCGTATCTTACCATTTTCCTTGACTATTACTGAACTGTTGTACATTGTATCCAAACTCTTCACCACTAGGACCCATGAATATTTTGGCACCAGCAGTCCCCACATTAAAACCCTGAGTTTGAGCAATGCAAAAACCTACGGAAAAAGTATACACTTTTAGGTTTCACATTTATATTGACATGTATGCATTTTACCTAATTGCATCTATACATTTCTTTGTCAATATACTGTATTTGTTCCCTGAGATCGAACCCATGACCTTTGCATTGCTTATGTCAGTGGTTCTCAAACTGGGGGCTGGAATTGTGCCGAATTTGACATTTTTAACCATGGAGAACCCATGAGAACCCAAGAACCCTTTACTTCTTTTGAGCAAATTTGACCCTGTGGGCTTTCCAGGGTTAAAAATACATAAATTCAGCATAAATTCTGTGCAATTAAACAGAAAAATAAGGCTACTAAGGCACTACATTGTATCATTTAAAATGTTGTGTTTAATTCTAATTCTAAGTTTGAGATTGTGTTGAATGTCATGAATTTTTCGTTGGGGGGTGGTGGTGTGAAGGAATGCACCCTACGCAAAGGGGGGCAGCAAAAAGTTTTAGAAACACTGTAAAAGCTCGACCCAGTCCCTCCAGAAAAACTCAATTACGCGATTGCATGATTCAAGGATCAGCCAAAGTCCGCACATTTACGTGCCACAAGATCAAGGATTTTTGCCCGCAACAATCACAAAAAAACTTCAAGTTTTTCTGGAAGGACTGGTACCAGTTGGGTTACAGCAACAGTTTTGTCAGTGTAACCTGGTTTTAGACATGTTTTGAACACCCACACAGTCAGGCATATGTGCTTTATGGGAACATTTCCATAGACGCAATGGTTTTAATACTGTACGAACTGTATATTACATTACCCGAACCTACTCCAGTCCCTACACTGTAAAACAATGCAGCACAAAGTTAAAATAACGTGATTTTGCAAGTTTTTGTCATGACTCACGGAGAGGAACGGGACCCAAGGGCAGGGAATGTGAACTCAAAAGGGTTTATTAACAAAAGAGCCCACGTGGGGGCAAAAGACAAAACATTCACAAGACTAAGACTAGATGACACACTAAGACCAAACTTCACAGGACAGACTTGACTTGACTATGTCAAAGACACCAAACATCCAAAAGATACAAAACGATTCAGCACAGGACAAGAAACACTGGGGCCTTAAATAGGGAAAACTAAACAAAATTACGAGGGAAGTTCAGGTGCGGGGAGTTAACCAATAATGAATAACTAACAAGGAAACAAGGGGGCGGGGCCAGAGACAAGACACTGCAGCACACTACACAAAAGGCCATGTGCTACAACACAAAACATGGGTACCGCCACGATCCTGCCACAGGACCATGAATAACTATGACAGACAGGCAGGTTCATGACAGTAGCCTCCCCTTAAAGGGACGCCTCCAGGCGTTCCTCAAGAAGGTACACAAGACAATGGACAAGACAGGGACACAGACTATGACAAAATGACAACAGATTAATAAAATAAACTAGAAAAACAAAGTCCAATGGTGATGCTTAATAAACTAAACACAGGAAATTAAAGTTCATAAGGGTAAACATGACTAAGGGTCCGGAGAAAAGTCCAAGGAGGCTTGGGCAAAGGCCTACACTGGAGCGGTGGCTGTAGTGGCTGCGGCTGCGCAGACGGCTGTAGTGGCTGCTGCGTAGAAGGCTGCTGCGGCTGTGCAGACGGCTGTAGTGGCTGCTGGTGCGCAGACGGCTGTAGTGGCTGCTGGTGCGCAGACGGCTGTAGTGGCTGCTGGTGCGCAGACGGCTGTAGTGGCTGCTGGTGCGCAGACGGCTGTAGTGGCTGCTGGTGCGCAGACGGCTGTAGTGGCTTCGGCAGCTGCAGGAGCTGTGGTGGGGCAAACTGCTGTGGCTGAGAAAACTGCAGGGGCTGAAGCTGTGCAGACTGCTGTAGCTGTGCAGACTGCAGGGGCTGTGCCTGTTCAGACTGCTGTAGATGTGGCTGTTTAGACTGCTGTAGATGTGGCTGAACAGACGGCTGAGGCAGCACAGACGGCTGCAGGCGCCATGGAGCTCTGGCCCTCCTTAGCAGCTGGTCCATCATGGTCTGATCGAAGCCCGACAAACCCTGCTGGGTCCCTGACTGGCTGAATCGTTCTGTCATGACTCACGGAGAGGAACGGGACCCAAGTGCAGGGAATGTGAACTCAAAAGGGTTTATTAACAAAAGAGCCCACGTGGGGGCAAAAGACAAAACATTCACAAGACTAAGACTAGATGACACACTAAGACCAAACTTCACAGGACAGACTTGACTTGAATTGACTATGTCAAAGACACCAAACATCCAAAAGATACAAAACGATTCAGCACAGGACAAGAAACACTGGGGCCTTAAATAGGGAAAACTAAACAAGATAACGAGGGAAGTTCAGGTGCGGGGAGTTAACCAATAATGAATAACTAACAAGGAAACAAGGGGGCGGGGCCAGAGACAAGACACTGCAGCACACTACACAAAAGGCCATGTGCTACAACACAAAACATGGGTACCGCCACGATCCTGCCACATGACCATGAATAACTATGACAGACAGGCAGGTTCATGACAGTTTTGGCTTAAAGGTCACATATTGTCAAATCTGTAATTTTGTGGCTTTTTTCATGATAACTGAGGTCTAGGGGCTATTTAAGTACCATAAAAGTTTCACTTAAAAGTCAAATGCTCACATCCTGCTTGAAGTAGCTATAAGTTAAAACGGTTTGTTTGTACTTCCGTAGAGTTGCTATGTCACCAAAACACAATCACCGCCTTCAGTCTCCACCCCGCACTGTCCCCTGTCCAGCGCCCCACCCTTTTTGCCCCTCTTTTTCAAACCCCTAATATCACACCATGTGAGAAAATGCTGTTCAATTGATGGAAATCAGGAAACTAAATCATTGCACAGGCTTCTGAAAAACATTAATATACGGGAACAATGGCTAATGTTCATTTATTCAGTAATTCCTCAACAAATAGTTTGACTTTAACTGTCTGTTAAACATTTCACAAGTGACTGCTTCAGTGTGGCAGTTCAATGCTGATTTCTCCAGGAATCTACTCATTAAAGATATTGCAGTTCTTACTTTGTTGGGTATGACCTCAAATACACAATGTGTAAGTAAACACATTTTAAGTAGGGCTGCATGATAACTTGCACATGATTGTCACATGCATCTCGTTGATTAGTAGTAAAGCGACATCACTTGCTCTCAGAACCGGCTGCCGGTTGCCGCTTTTGAAAGCAGCTGATGGTGATTTACTACTAATCAATCAACCGGCTTTACTGAAGAGGTGCACGAGACAATCGCATGCGATTAATCATGCAGTCCTTACTTTAAAGTACATTATGGATAGGGTGGCCATTCGTGCCAGTTCCGCCGGACACGTCCCGAACATGTTTTCGGGTTCGTTCTCCAGAAGTCGCGTTGGTCGACCGCATACGTCATCAAGGTTTAATATTTCGGGTTTAATTTCAGAAAAGCAACCGTTATATTTCAATGTAAGAATGAAACTACAATGATTGTATGTCTTAAAAGAAATACATTTTAATTTTCTAATGTATTTTAACTGAAATGTGAGAACCTTGATGACGTATGCGGTCGAGCAACGCGACTTCCGGAGAACGAACCCGAAAACATGTTCGGGACGTGTCCGGCGGAACTGGCACGAATGGCCACCCTAATTATGGAGCCAGAGAGAATTGAAACTATATATTGTAAACAGTTATGCTACGCTAACGTGTTGCTAACTAGATGCTTACGTGTTGTTTTGTCATGTTAAAGTCTTTTGTAGCCACCGGTTTTAATAGAATATCTGTTGAAAATCAGACATTGTTTTTTTTAAGTTATAGACACCAGCCCTGTTGTTGTCTGTTTGTTTATTAAGTTAAACATGGTAAGGTTAAAATCTCTTAGTCTCAGTGTCTGTTGGTTTACTAACCTAACATTTATTAGTGTACAGAAACTAACACTTATGTACTTCCATGGGCAACGTTATTTCGACTGCGTATTTTACTCATAAAACAACAGGCCAATCAGAAGAGAGCCTCATGAATATTACTTATTACAGGCCAAAACGACCTGTTTTAGCAGAGCTCCTGAAAGAGGAGCTGTAAAAAATACATAGAGCTCGTTTTTGGCACTTAAACTGCAAATATATATTCTTAAAGACATCATAACCTTAAATATAACCCTAAAAGGCCTTGAAATATGTGACCTTTAAAAAAGTTCACATAACTTATACATTTAAGTTGAAATTGTTTAACTTCCGTTTTTAAGTTAAAGTAACAAAAATATATGTTGCTTTGACAAAAATGCTGCAATTTTTTTTACATTGTAACCCCAACGGTCACAAAAACCAGTTGGCAGTCTTTAAATTCAGGAAGTGTCTCTGTAAACCATGTTTATAAACATGTCATTATAGACTATTTATCCCCATAAACCACACACAATCCTTTTTTCGTAGCTTTGTCGGTATATTTCAAACAACAATGACAAATGTAAAGGTGTAAACCCAACCCTTTTTAGACTTTACCCTAAACACACCCTCACAAAATCAAAGAGAGACTTGTAATACACAGGTTAATATAATCATTTGAAAGTCTACACAAAAACATTGACATTTATGCACTTGGAAGACTTATCAATATATACAATTCTATAAACTGTCAGTGTAGTGAATAGTGTTGTATAGCGTAATATTGTTTGCCACATAATAAAACTTTACATTTGGCAACTGTGGTAGAAAGTAAACAATTACACAATCAAATGTAAATATTTACTGCAATTTTGAGAAAGTCCATCCACTACCAAAGCAGCTAAATGCAAACTATTTCTTTTTCAATATAGAAATATTACTGTACACTATGCAGTACACACTAGACTTGACTGACAATTATTTAAATAATAAAGCAATGTGAGTACTCACTCTGAAATAATAGTAGAATCCAGACTTTCTCAGTTTTTTCCATAGCTGCCTAAGAAGAGTAGAGCTGATCCTGATGTCTGCAGTCTCACAGTCATTTATGAAACTGCACGAGATTACTCAGAACGCCGTGCTAAAATTGTTGTGAGGATGTGATGTCATACTTTGGCCAGATCTTTATCTTCCTGTGAAATAACAATATTTAAACCCATCATACATCACAATTGGCTTGCATTTACAAATATTAGTTTATCCACACTAAACTAAGAGAGTTGAAACACTATAACAGAATAAAATTGGACGTGTTCATTTATAAGCACAAAAAAGGTCATTGGCACTAGAATAAAAAGTGTTTGTATTGTTGTACACTGGCCGATTGTTATGAGCAAAGGTGTGGACTGTCAGGAAAGGGGGGGGTTAGTTTCATTTAAAAAAAGCTCCTTTAAAACACTTACTCATGGGTGTCTGCTGTAGACCATGACACACACACACACACACACACACACACACACACACACACACACACACACACACACACACACACACACACACACACACACACACACACACACACACACACACACACACACACACACACACACACACACACACACACACACACACACATTTTGGTTTCCATGTTTTGTGGGGACATTCATAGACGTAATGTTTTTTATACTGTACAAACTGTATATTCTCTTCACTTCCCCAACATCATCTTGTTTGATTTATAAGCTTGTTTCCTCATCATTTTCACAAAATACTTGTATTCCTATCTTTGTGGGGACAATTGGTTCCCACAATGTGAAAAATACCAGGTACACACACACACACACACACACACACACAAACACACACAATGATTAACCCAACAGCCCAGCCCAAGGGATTTTATCATTTAGGACTGGGAAGTAACTGAGAAGTTAAACTTATTAACAGTTTCAGAGCCAACAGGAAATGTTTAAGATATTTTAGAAAACCACGGACAGACATCAATATGCTTATGTAAGCCACACCTTGTTAAAGGGATAGTTCACCAAAAAATGAAAATTCTGTCATCATTTACTCACTCTCAGGTTGTTACAAACCTATACAAATTTCTTTGTTCTGATGAACAGAAAGGAAGATATTTTGATAAACGTTTGTAACTAAACTGTTTGTGGACCCCATTTACTTCCAAAGTATTCTTTTATCTTACTATGGAAGTGAATGGGGTCCAAAAATGGTTTGGTTACAAACATTTCTCAAAATATCTTCCTTTCTGTTCATCAGAACAAAGAAATTTATGTGGATTTGTAACAACCTGAGAGTGAGTAAATGATGACAGAATTTTCATTTTTGGGTGAACTATCCCTTTAAATTCTTCTGAAATAAAGTTTTTGCAGTTGTTTTTCAGTACAGGGTTAACCCTATCCTGGGTTATCTGTTTCACTGTTCGTAATTAACCAGGGGTTAAGAGATAACCCTGGGTATTCATAATCTGACGTTTCACACTGTGTATTCCTTAACCCTAGTCAGGTGTTTGAAACTCTGCTCTTACACCTGTCTGTAATTATCAAGCAACCCTAAACACCTTGAATAGCTGCGCTTCAGCTGTGTTTAATTGGGGTCATAACATAACCCAGCTTCCTTTCACACTGCGTGCGTTTGGCACCACGATGCATGGTTAACCCCACAAATGCAGGGTTAGCAGGGTTTCATAAAAGATAATATGAAAATGTAATGATTACAACATATGTGCCCAAGACTTCCTTCTTTCATTTGGTATGTTGATGTTTTCAAAGCCAACAATTTTTTTATGTGCTTGAAACATGAATGCTGAGTGATCTTACATTTCAAATCTCATAATACATTTACTGTGTGACAAACTGTGACACTGAAAGTTAGCAAAAGGTAATGTGACACCTGAAGAAAATTTAGTACAACAAAGTACCACGTGAATAAAAAAGCACTTTTCCTGAATTGTTTTTGCCTTCTTTAATCGAAAAAAATAAATAAAAGTAACACTTTATTCTGATAGTCCACTTTAGACATGACCAATAAATTACTTTTCATCAACTATTAGTAGACTGCTTAATATATACTAACACTTTATTGTGATGATCCCTCAGCAGGCATTCAAATGATTTTAAAGGGATAGTTCACCAAAAATAAAAATGCTGTCATTATTTATTAACCCTCAAGTTTTTCCAAACATGTATAAATGTCTGTGTTTTGCTAGAACCGGGGTACACCATTCACTCCCATAGTATTATTTTCTCTTACTATGGGGCCACACATCTGTTTGGCTACAAACATTGTTCAAAATATACTCATATGAATTCAGCCGAACAAAGAAATGTATATAGGATTGTATAGGGTGAGTAAATAATTGTATTTACCATTATGTACTTTTACAACTATATGTCAGCTTATACTACTAACCCTAAAGGGGGTCGCACACCAGACGCGCAGCTCAGCGCCGCACCGCGTCGAGTCGAGTCGCGTCCAGGACAACTCGGAGGAATCATACACCGGAAGTGCACATTAAATAGTGCGAGCTTAGTCAGATAGTGTCTACTTCAAAATGCAAAATATATGTTAGCAGCCAATGTTAAACGCTAACAATTTGGGACAAATATGATGTTAAAGGGGGTCGCACACCGGACGCACAGCTCAGCGCTGTGCAGTTAAACGCCGGGCGCCATCTGTATGCTGTGACTCAGGACACTGCTCAAATCCCTGTCCCTGTAGTTTAACATTAAATAACATCATATTTGTCCCAAATCGTTAGCGATTAATATTGGCTGCTGACATATATTTTGCATTTTGAAGTAGATGCTATCTGACTAAGCTCGTGTTATTTAATGTGCACTTACAAAAACCACTCTCCAAACAAATAAATGAAATAGATCTACATACAGTATATAAATCTGTGACCCATATGAAGGTATGTTTCTGATTAAGAGCTATAGATCTCTGTTGAAGTTTTGGTATGTAAAGCCAGGATAGGTTACTGAACTCTCCTTTGCTGATGATGGATACAGAAGAGAACACATGACTTGTGCTCTGGTGTTCTTTTTAGACTGGTGGGATTTCAGGTTCAAGTTAGATGAACATACGCTGCTTTGCTTTTCAAAGCTTGATGCTCTGGGATTATTCAAAGTGTCAAGCAAAATGTTGGTCAACTCTTAAATGCATAAAACTGTGCATAAACTCAATGGAAAAGCTAACCAAGCCAAAATGCCGGTCGTGACACGATCTGCTGACACTGTAGCTGTCTTTAAGACTCGGCTAAAAACCCATCTCTTCCACCATTACCTCACTTCCTAATTACAGTTTTACTATCTTTATTTAGTTACCCTTCTCTTTATCTCTTTCTCTATTTACCTTCCTCTTTATCTATCTATCTATCTATCTATCTATCTATCTATCTATCTATCTATATATATATATATATATATATATATATATATATATATATATATATATATATATATATATATTTATATTTATATATATAAAAAATTACTAACATACCCTTGGCTATGTATATTGTGTTGGACTTGATGAGACTACTTCCAGTGCACTTATTTATTGCTGTTCTTGTGTTGCCATAATTGCTTCTATTGTTTACCTCACTTGTAAGTCGCTTTGGACAAAAGCGTCTGCTAAATGACAAAATGTAAATGTGCCATAATTGTATGTTCACACAGCCATCTGCGAGAGCGGCAAAAAAATGCTCTGGCAGCCCTGCCAACGACGCTATAAAAAAAGAGTGGACTCTCTGACACTCAAATGTTCTTTGGAATCCTTTTCCGCTTTCCGAATGGTTGCTGCCAAACTGCGTCATAGGCTTTTTTATAGCATGATTTTACATGCTTTAACTTTATGTTGCTTCCTTTAAGCATGCCGCCGAAAATGTACATGCCGAAAGAGAAGAGCTAAAATAACACAGACGATACTAACCTTCCACAAAGCGAAGATGACAAGAGCCAGTATTAATAATCCTAGAAGAATACTCAAGATGATAATCCACAGCGGGATTCCACTTTGTATATCTTTGGTTACTTGTATTGTGACCTGTGGTGAAGACATAAGACTGGTCAGGATTTCAAAACTAAATAAGGTAAGATTAACAACCAGTAGTTTTGCCGACTTCCTACATTTAGCAACAAATGATGTAAACAAGTTTTAGTTGGCTAGCACAGTCTGGTTAGACATTTAGCCAACTAAACCTTGTTTACATCATTTGTTGCTAAATGTAGGAAGTCGGCAAAACCACTACTTCTGACCACTGAAATGATGCCATCATACTGTGCATACTGTAAGTGCCATACCAGCAAGCAATAGCCCTCATTTCACTGTCTAGGTTAAAGGATTAGTTCATTTTCTTTAAAAAAATTACTCACCACCATGTCATCAAAAAATTTTGATGTCTTTCTTTGTTCAGTCGAAAAGAAATTATGTTTTTTTGCGGAAAACATTCCAGCATTTTTCTCATTTTAATGGACTTTCATGGACCCCAACACTTAACAGTTTAATGCAGTTTAAAATTGCAGTTTCAAAGGACTCTAAATGATCCCAAACAAGCCATAAGGGTCTTATCTAGCAAAACGATATATGCACTTTTAAACCACAACTTCTCGTCTTCCTCCGGTCCTGTAACGCACCAGCACGACCTCACGTAATTGCATAATGACGTAGAAAGGTCACTTGTTACATATATGAAACGCACATTTGCGGACCATTTTAAACAATAAACTGACACAAAGACATTAATTTGTATTATTTGACATACAACGACGTCGGAGCGGCCCTCTTTCTCCACACTTGTAAACACTGGGGCGTAGTTTCGCATGCGTCATCCGTGACCTTTTGACTTGCTTTCGCATTCACGTGAGGTCGCACTGGTGCATCATATGGCTGGTGCAAGACGAGAAGCTGTGGTTTAAAAGTGCATATTATTTATTTTTCTTGCCAAAAATGACAATGGTTTTGCTAGATAAGACCCTTATGCCTTGTTTGGGATCATTTAGAGCAGGGGTTTTCAAACTTTTTGTGTGTGTGTGTGGACCACTAATTTTGTAATCAAGAATTTTCGCGGACCACCTCATAAAACTCATAATAAAATATGTCTACACAAAGTCCTGAATTTATCTGCACCTCTAAATAGGCTTACTGGCACTAAAACTATAACTGGTCATCACATCAGTACAACAGATTCTTAAAACATATTCTTAAAAAATATATATTATTTTATATTTTATTTTGCCTTTTTCACGGACCACCTGCAGTACCCTCACGGACCACTAGTGGTCCGTGGACCACAGTTTGGGAATGGCCGATTTAGAGTCTTTTTTTAAACTGCATAAAATTAAAATGTTTTCCTCAAAAAACATAATTTCTTCTCGACTGAACAAAGAAAGACATCAACATTTTGGATGATATGGTGGTGAGTAAATTATCTGATTTTTTTTTTATTTATTTACCTACATTTAACAATAGACCCAGTATACCGTGATTAACTCACTTCTAGCCAAAACAAACTTGAAATTGGGTACATGTCGTTTTTGCCAAAACCACTAAGCGAGATGTATGTAATCAATCATATATTATAATCAAAGTCAACAGTATTTATTTTTGTTTTGATTCATTTTGTTGGCTATGGTAAGACAACTATTTTCACAAATAGACAAAAACTTGTCAGAGACGTAAGGACTCAAAAGTGCTTGCTGGGTTCTAGGCGGGACATATTTCTTTAAGACAGCCTTTTAAAATTACGGAAGAGGATTAGGGCCACAGGCCATGGTGAAAAAAATATTTGAATTCTGACTTTATTCTCAGAATTCTGACTATAATCTCAGAATTCTGACTTTAATCTCAGAATTTGAATTCTGACTTTAATCTCAAAAAGTCAGAATTCTGAGATTAAAGTCAGAATTCTGAGAATAAAGTCAGAATTCAAATATTTTTTTCACCAGTGGCCCTAATCCTCTTCCCTATTAAATAGCTGGAAAGTCTGATTGAATAATTCTCAGTACAGTTTTTCATATTTTCCATGTATTTGATTTTTTCTTTGTTTCATACGTACCTCACGACTTATGACATTCTGATTTAACACAAACAGCTCAGTGGTCTTTGCTCCTCAGCATAGCATCAACAGCCATGTTGATGCTAGAAAAATCTCCCTAAATGTTTTGAAAGCAGACATTAGCATTATGAGTATCAATACAGCAAATGTTAAGATCGCACGAAGCAATATTGGGAATGTAAAAATCAGGGGTATGGTCGTACTTTGATGAAGGTGGGTCGCCAAACTCTAAAAGTAGCATTGATCTGGTTGAAGTCTGCAGGTGGGATCGACCAGCTAAATGACTTGCAGGGGTTTCTTTCTTCTTTACAACCCTGAGAGACAAAGAAAAAGATCCTTAGAAGTCTTCATAAATTCTTAATGTATTCAAAAACAGTGTTTACTCACTAAAAGATAGACACTCAAGGGTACTGCCCCAGTGACAGCTTTTCAACTTTTTTTTGTAAAGATAACTCACTCACCCTAAATGATCTTCCTATAAAATACCATGAAATAGTCATCCAGTAGTTCTCTTTAATAATTCCTCTTTCTATTCTAGTATTTATGTGACCTGTGCTGGCAAAATGAGTCGGAATGAGTTAATGTTCAAAAAAGTGCTATTTATATTTTGACGTTCTTTATTTAAAAAAAACTTGAAAAAACTTTAATTTAAAATGTGTTGGAATCTGACAAAAATTGATAGAGCTACATGGGTTTAAAGTTGATAGAGTCAGCAAAGTCAATTTTAAGAAAAATCCAGTTAATGATGGACAAAATAAAAAATCACGTCAGATAATATAAATTTACTTGTTTAACAGGCATCTGCCAGTTAAGAGGTGGATCAATCGGTGCTAGAGGAGAGCACAAACAGGCCATGAGATGAAGGTTTAGATGATAAAATAGAACAGAGTTTTATTGATGGACAGCTTACAAATGTCTCAATGTTCAAACCTTGTTCAACCCTCGTCTAACCAGCATGAATTCAACATGCTCTGTTATCCCAAAACTATATAGCAACATTCCACAAACCTTGAGCTTCCATAAACATTCTCTTTATCTATCTCTGTTTACAGATAGACAGGACAGCTCATGAAACTTCACAAATGTGAGACAACTATAAGACTGAACAACAATGAAATAAATAAGACATATGAAACAGAAATATAATGAATGAATGAATAAAATATAGAAATATAATAATGAATGAATAAATGAATAAACATAATGCATAAATTAATGAATAAACAATAATGTAATGATAATAATGAAATTGATAATGATAAAATAATATTGAATAATCAAATAAACAATTATGTGGATAACTAATGATTCTAAAATGATTATGTAAATAAATGATTATGCATAAACTAAAAAACACAATAATAAAAACATTCTGCACCTGAGCATCTATGGTAGGATCCTTCATCAGGAACACAAACACTTCCATACGTATGCATTACTTTTTTACTTTTAACCATTTTTTAATCCATAGTGCAGGCCTAATTGAATAATATTACAAATTAAGAATAGCCAACAGCAAACTTTGATGTCAATAAAATGACACGAAATTTACTGCTATGTGTCTTGAAATTATGTGACCTTACAAAACATCTGGATGATGCTGGTTGTGTATGATTTTTTATTGACCACCAGATGGCGATGTGGAGTACGGTGACAAAAGCTTTGAAGCTTTAAACCAGTTTGGCTGTAGAAGCATCACTGCTTCAAAAGGCTCGCTCGGCACATCCCTCTGGCAAAATGACTTAAAAGATCCCCATCTTGCTCCACCCCTGTGTCACACTACTGCATGCACAGACTTATCTGTTCATCCTGATACTGTCAACTAAGGACAAATGCAAAACTAAATCTGCAAAAAAAATTGCAAGATGTTTTGAAATACAATATTATTCAGAACAAAATCATTTATTTTACTGTAGTTATACTGAGGAAACCTCAATGTACCATATCAGTTCATGTGTACAAGAACATGCAGTTCATAGTAGAAAAAAAAAATGCTTTCAGTAGCTTCAAAGGGGGCCAGGGGTCAAGTTTTCCAGTATCCACATACTGGAGTATGTCCGTCTTATTTATGCTGTGTTATCACACAATCATTATTCTTCTGTCTCATTATTCTTCTGTCTGGTCCTGTTCAGTCGTCTCTGGCATTTTCTTCCTCTTGAAGAAGCCAAGCTGGGAAGAAAGCAATATAATATAAATTTTTTACCAAACCAATCTTCTTCGTAAGATAAAAATACAGCCATGAAAATATAGCTACCGGTAATAAAAATACATTACCTTCCATAAAATCACGGTAACTAGGGCAAGAAGGAGAAGCCCTCCAATGACGCTGCCTATGATAATACCAATAGGAATGTCACCACTGGCTCCTTCTTTACTGACTGTAATTCTTATCTGCGACAGAAAGATTAGATGAAACATATACAGTACTTTGATGTTATCCACCTTTTTCTCAAACGCGGAAGTAAATGATGTGACGTATTTCCTTTTCGGTCCGAGACTTCCGGTTCAATAGCAGCTGGTAGAAAACAGTGCAGTGGGAGCACGCATAAAACATGATTTAAACAGTTAATATTTACTACTCCTGCCATGAAGCAGTGTGAGGATGAAATGAAGAAGTGGCTTGATATATGAAGATATATTCAATCATTTCGTGTTAATGATCGGAGGTGACGAGTCTTCGATGAGCAAATATAAAAGCACAGAGACATACACTGTACCAGTATCTTTACAATGGGAAAGTCAGTCGAGAGTTTGTACATGGATTTAACCAAGACTTAGTGTTTTTACCTTTTCAGGAGATGGTTAAAAACTGTCCCTCTGGTGTGAGGTTTTTTAAACGGCAATTTTTAATGGACTTGTTTATGACGACACATCAAGCTTCACGAGGTCTGACACAGCAGTAGCTTTCTCATTCAACACATTGTGAGTTATTTGAACAAACCATAATAAACATAATAAACTACTCCATGTATTGGGTATTGTTTTTGTTTTATGAAAATATTACTACATCGCTTCTTACGCACTAGGTGGAGACATGAGCTTATGAAATTATTTGTTTACTTTTTAAAGTATTTTCTTTTTCATTTAAAACATAACAAAAGTACACTCAAACACATTACTATTATAAACCTTAACTAAGCAGATTATGTCGTATATATTCTGTACTATAATCGCATTATTGTAATAATATATAGTAGCAGAATAAATAAATCAATAAATACATGTTTTGTAGAGATGTACTGCATTTGTATTAGCTATTATGGCATTCCATAACTGCACAAATTATATAAATAAATAATGTATTAACACAAGTTACATAATAATATATGAGCCTATCTTTAACAGCACCTTAACTCTCCCACTCATTAAATTAGTAAGTATACAAGTATAGCTTTTGTCTTTATTTCACTTGCAGATGCTAGTATTGCATCTATAAGTTGATGTTTCGAATTATAGTCCACCTCACAGATCTTTCATATAATGATGCTTCACAGGCTCTTAATAGGACTGAGGTCAGAGGATGATGGTGGTAATACCTTTATTTCTTAAAAAGTGCATATTTTTTATTTTTCTTGTCAAAAATGACAATCATTTCGCTAGATAAGACCTCTATGCCTTGTTTGGGACCGTTTAGAGTCCTTTGAAACAGCAATTTTAGACTGCATTAAAACTGTTAAGTGTTGGGGTCCATTGAAGTCCATTAAAATGAGAAAAATCATGGAATGTTATAGAAAATGGACTAATCCTTTAAGATAGTGCATACTTTTATGTCTTTAGAAAGATCTTTTTTCATACCCATATTGTAGGAGAACTACAACTTGCTTAATAGTTTGGAACAGCATATTTTGCAAAGTATTAAAGTATATTTTAACATTTTTATTTCATTTAAATATAATACCATCCACCCTGTCATATAACTGTTGAGGGTAAAAAAAAATGTGTAAACTAACTGACAGTATTTGAAAAAAAAATGTTGTGTGCATAATATTTTGGAACTGGGATAAAATGGGATATGCCCTATTCCAACTTTGTCTCAAACACAGTATAAGACAGACAAATTTTCTAGCGAAGTTTTGCTAATGATGGCTATGCTGATCCGCCAGCATCAA
The DNA here is from genome assembly GCF_030506205.2 of Paramisgurnus dabryanus. Lineage (NCBI taxonomy): Eukaryota > Metazoa > Chordata > Actinopteri > Cypriniformes > Cobitidae > Paramisgurnus > Paramisgurnus dabryanus. The sequence continues at coordinate 21,951,705 of NC_133346.1, forward strand.
ACCAGCACAGATTATATCTGCAGATTAAGAGGATCATGTAACAAACCTGCTGTTTATTATGGGTGATGACTATGAGATCAGGCTGAGATGTTTCGATCACAGCGTCTCCAGCCAATGAAACCGTCTGAAAATCCGCCTAGAAAATAAAATACATACACATAGAAGCAGATCTGATTTGTAACAATAGATAAAAGAAAGGGTAGACAGATCTAAAACTATGCTTACAAAAGCAAATGTGCCATTCCACAGCCTGACGGTGATGTTAACAAAGTAGTTGCTCTTTATCTCCAGGTCTTTGAGACGGCAAGTAATGGGTTCACATTTTACAGCCTGACAATTCTGGAAATAAACAACTGTTATCTACTGATGTCCATGATATTATTTATAATTATATATAAATACATTCACACAGACGAACCAGTTCTTTTGTTCCTCTAAAGCTCTCTTTAGTAAAGCTGACAGTGTGCTTTTTCTCACTGATCTTCAATGGGTCAACCAGACTGCTGGCGTAACACTGCACATTTCCAACCTGCACAGCAGATACACGAAGAGACTCATTGGTAGATCGTTGCGTTAGCATTGCAAAAGGTCATTGGATCAAACCCAGGGAACACACTGTAATTCGCTTTGGATTGAAGCGTCAGCCAAATGTGTAAATGTAAATGTAGCAGACATGAAAATGGCGTCCATCAGTGTAGCATCACCATTAATATAAGATCTTTATAGCTACAGGTACTGTACATGACATCATGCAGCATTATTGCATTAAAACAGTTTGTATACAAAGTGTTTGTTATAACCACTATAGTAACTGAGCTACAGCTGTCATACTTACAGGTGCAGTTTTCACTGAGGTCACATATAATAAAGGATTTCCAGCGTTGGTGCTGGTGGGCAGTGATACAGTCAATTCAGCCTGATTGATGGGAAACATTCCTGTTGAAACCTACAGAAAAAAAACCCTGCTTAATGCTACAGTACGATATGGGTCTCAGTGCAAGCAATGTTTGAAGGACCCACCAGTGGGTCCAATATTGCATCATCATCACATTTATTTAAAAAGAAATTCTGTTACAACCTCAGCTTTCTTACCAGTCCCATCAATTTTGCATTTATCTTACATGTAAATATAAATTTTAGAGTTTACTTACTTGTAATACTAAGTTAAATTCTGGGCCGATGTCATCAAAGCCTGAGACTGTATTTTTGACTTGATCTTCTGCCCCAACCAAACAAAAATCCAAGTTCATGTCCCTTTAAAAGAAAGAAAAAAAAAAGGTAATTCTGACTAAATTTAATAACATATTGGTGGTCGCTGGAGGGTGGCTAAGCTGTTATGAGTGGTGAAGCTTGATTTTTTTTACCCCTGACCTGGTGAGAAGGATTTCAGAGTCATACTGGATCGGGGTGATGACAGAAACTTTGTTATCTGATGTCACTTCCTCCTCACTGTCACTGGAAAATAATTTGATTCAAATTATTATTCACAAAGTAAATCACAAAATTAAAAGCAGTAATGCAATGAAACGAATGATTATGTTTACCTTTGGACTTCAAAGTCCACAATGGAGTTTTTCTGCAGCTGATTCAGGTTAAAGTCAAAGCTGATCTCAAATGATACCTAAGAAATATATATATATTAAAAAGACATTCAAAATCTTCCCTACATATACAGGGAATACACATGCACACATCTCTTACTGTTTGGCCAGTTGTGAGAGCTGGGTAACCAACTTGGCAGTCGAGTGACTTTGCTTTTGAAGTACATTTTACTTCAGCGTTGTCACTCTATAAACACAAGCGAGATGATTCACAAATACAATTTCTTGTAAAGAAACCAGTGCAAATGTAAAGTTATGTACTATATATATTAAGTTTTAATATATGTGATGCACATACGGGTGGTGTGAAGGACGCGTAGAAGAGGTTAGCGGAGAAGTTTGCTGATACTCTTGTATTGTAAGCATTTTCTTTACTGTTCATTATTGTCACAGAAAAGGAGAGTCTTCTTCTTTCAGAGTTCACTAACAGTGAGGATGAGCTGCAAAACAAAATAAGCAGGTCTTTAAACCTGATAAGAAAATAAATGACACCCAAGACTTTGGGCTTAGTCAAAATTTTAGGGTAATGGTTCTTTAATAACAGCTAACCCTAATAATAATACATCATTTTTATTTTTTTGGACCTCAACTCTTAAAGGGATAGTTCACAAAAAAAGGATGCCATCAACTATACTATAACTCTATAAAAAATGTAATATAAGTATGCTGCCTGTATATTATAACTTATATTATGCAGTATAGTCAATAAAAACTTGGTTTCTAAAACTATGGTTTCCACAGGATTAAAAGCACATTGATGATGATGATTGTAATGCATTGAAATATGCCTTTATGTTGTGTTTAAAGATACTAAGACTTTAAATCATACAGTATAATATTATTCAGGGTTACCTTGGTAAGTTGACAACTTTTACAGACAGCTTCAAGTCACAAGTACATTTCTCATCAGAGCCACAGTCCTTTACAAAAGGGATCTGAGTGAAGATATAAAAACATTTTTATCAAAGTTTATTAACTTCATAGGGCAGTTTCCTGGACAGGGTTTAGATCAATCCAGGACCATGCCTTAGTTATATTCAACCCTGTATCACAAAATTTTGTACTTTTCCGTGACACTGACACGTTTTTCCACCTTTTTTGCTTGAACATGTCACGTATTTCACATATTTGTTTCTTCACTTATTTGTCCTATTTTCAAACCATTGACGCTTCGGTTTAGGGTTAGATTTGGTGTTTGCATTAGGATGTCACTTAAAGTATTGGTTTCAACCTTTCTTTCATTAATTCTTTTTTTATATTTTATGATTTTTAAACTATTGTTGCTTGGCATTAGGGTTAGAGTTGGGTTTGGGTAAGGATGTCATTTTATGTAAATCTAACCCTAAACCGAAGCAATAATGGTAAGAAAATAGGACAAAACAGTTGAGTAACAAATACGTGACAGTGACACGTAAACAAAAATGCGTGACATATTCATGCAAAAAGGCGGAGAAACATGTCAGGGTTACGGAAAACACTCACAAAATTATGTGACTATAGGTACATTTAACTAGTTTTTACAAACAAACAATAATGTGCATCTCGAGAAAAACAATAGCACTGATATACAGTATGTTAAGAAATGTAAGTGCATGGTTATTTTAAATGAAAGCAGCTCAAACACACATTTTAGTCTGGGATTAAGATAAATCCTGTCCCCCTAAATGAAATGAAATAATGTTTTGAGAAAATCTTACAAAAAACTCCCATGCTTTAGGGTGAAATGCATCCAGGGCAGGGCCGATATCTGGATTCTGTGGACTGATGTCTAACCGCAAAGCGATTGCATTCACAAAATCAGGAGTCTCCTGTGGACAAATGTAGACAACTATGTGAAATAGTACATTTATACATTTTATATAATTATTATGTTATCTTGGATTAATATTTAAATTTGTTTCATGATCTGAAACATTAATGTGTGACAAACATGCAAAAATAAATAAAAAATTAAAATCAGGACGGGGCCAACACTTTTTCACCCCACTGTATATGTATATATATATATAAACTGTACAAAACACTTGATCTCTGGTCTTGGTCCTGACTCTGACTCTAGTTGGACTCGACTACAACACAGACAGACAGACAGATAGACAGATAGATAGATACTGTAGATGGATAGGCTAACCTGTACATTGACTTTATGATAAAAACACGTTTCTGTATTAGAAACACTGACAGCTTTCTGGATGCCACGCTCTGAGTTTTCAAACTGAGCTCTTGAGATGGCTCTAGATGATTCTAGGTCAGCATCCAGGGTCAAGTTGTATTTGATATCTATGAATATTGACAGAGGTATTTAAGATTGGAAATCAGTAACAAAGTGTAAACTTTAAAAAATCATTAATAGTTATAAAACTTTAGAGATGATCAGTTTGATCAGCGTTAATCAAGTAATCCTTAGCCAATGGCAGACTTACCTACTGGACCCGGTAATGTTTTAGGTCTGAATGTTGACCTGAAACAAACTTTAGCAGTAAAACAGGACACCATTCTTCCACCAATCAGGCAGGGTTTTTTCATAATGTTGATCTTGTCAGGGTTAAAGGAGGCCGTTGTGGTGACAGATGCCACTCCCTTTGACCTGTGATCAGAAATACATCATCACCATTGCAATTTTAGGGATTCATACATTATATTAGATCTGTAACTACACATAAAGACTCTCACCAGAGCTGCACAACTTTCTCAAATCCTCCAACTGAAATATCAGGGATTGAATCACCGTTCATATCTTCACGGCTATCCAAAGAACGTCCAAAGAGTCGAAGCGTTTGGTCTAGCTTTGATCCAAGTATTTTCTGAATAACATAAAGTTGAAGCATTTGGTACATTACAGCTTGTTACTGGTCTTCATAAACATAATTTTAATGAAATATATTTGAATTATTCCTTTAACCAGCACCATGCCAGTAGAACCAGTTTATCCAGCACCCTACCACTCAACAGTCCATTCTACCTGTGAGCTCTGCTTCCTGATGGTTTTTCGATCTCCATAGTAGATGTAAATGGCACCTTGGCCGTTGTCCTCCAGTGGAGCTCCAACCACCACATCACTAAAGCCATCCAAGTTAAGATCCCGTACTGAGGTGATGGCCATTCCAAACCTAGCGTTCTCCAGTGGGGAGGAACCCTCTAAGGTGCCCTGTTTGCCTAAGGTGCCCTATGAAGTACATGAAGAAAAAATTCAGTTGAATGCTTTATGCTGAAATAAGATTATTTATAAAGCTATGGAGTTATTAGTATATGGACAGTGTATTTATATCACCTTATTAATGGAGAAGAGATAAACTCTGCCTGTTTCAAACTTCTCGTCATTCATGTACATTGGAGCTCCAACCAGCAGAACATCAGTCACACCGTCAGCATCCACATCAACAGGACAGAGGACGCTGCCGAAATAAGACCCAATCTACAAACCATAAACACCACATTACAAAACTCAGATCAGAGAAGTCAATGAACTAAAATGGAACTAAAAAAGGAGCTTTTTAAGCATTTATGCCTGGTTTCACAGAAGGCTTAAGGCTAGTCCCAGACTAAAATTAATGTTTGAGGTGTCTTAACTGGACCATATTTAAAAACAACACTCACCTAAAGGATTATTAGGAAGACCTGTTCAATTTCTCATTAATGCAATTATCTACTCAACCAATCACATGGCAGTTGCTTCAATGCATTTAGGGGTGTGGTCCTGGTCAAGACAATCACCTGAACTCCAAACTGAATGTCAGAATGGGAAAGAAAGGTGACTTAAGCAATTTTGAGCGTGGCATGGTTGTTGGTGCCAGACGGGCCGGTCTGAGTATTTCACAATCTGCTCAGTTACTGGGATTTTCACACACAACCATTTGTAGGGTTTACAAAGAATGGTGTGAAAAGGAAAAAACATCCAGTATGCGGCAGTCCTGTGGGCGAAAATGCCTTGTTGATGCTAGAGGTCAGAGGAGAATGGGCCGACTGATTCAAGCTGATAGAAGAGCAACTTTGACTGAAATAACCACTCGTTACAACCGAGGTATGCAGCAAAGCATTTGTGAAACCACAACACTCACAACCTTAAGGCAGATGGGCTACAACAGCAAAAGACCCCACTGGGTATCAATCATTTCCACTACAAATAGGAAAAAGAACCTGATTTCTGTTGAGACATTCAGATGGTAGAGTCAGAATTTTGCCTAAACAGAATGAGAACATGGATCCATCATGCCTTCTTACCACTGTAAAGGCTGGTGGTGGTGTAATGGTGTGTGGGGTGTTTCCTTGGCACACTTTAGGCCCCTTAGTTCCAATTGGTTATCGTTTAAATGCCATGGCCTACCTAAGCATTGTTTCTGACCATGTCCATCCCTTTATGACTACCATGTATCTATCCTCTGATGGCTACTTCCAGCAGGATAATGCACCATGTCACAAAGCTCGAATCATTTCAAATTGGTTTCTTGAACATGACAATGAGTTCACTGTACTAAAAAATGGCCCCCACAGTCACCAGATCTCAACCCAATAAAGCATCTTTGGGATGTGGTGGAACGGGAGCTTCGTGCCCTGGGTGTGCATCCCACAAATCTCCATCATCTGCAAGATGCTATACTATCAATATGGGCCAACATTTTGAAAGAATTCTTTCATCACCTTGTTGAATCGATGCAACATAGAATTAAGCCAGTTTTGAAGGCGAAAGGGGGTCAAACATATTATTAGTATGGTGTTCCTAGTAATCCTTTAGGTGAGTATATGTTCCAGTTAAGACACCTCAAATTTTGGTCTGTGACTAAAAATCATTCTTTTGGACTTAAGGTGCACACCAGTACTGCTTTTTCTAAGGCATTTTTATAAAAGTGACTTAAATATCCTTTAACTAAGGCAAAGTCCAGGCTTAACTCCCCCCCATTGACAAGTTATCTTGTCAATTAAGAGAAAATATTTGCATAAAAAAGTGCTCCTGATGAGGTCTGTAATACTACGTATTATCCACTAGATGGGCCAATTTATTATTTTTTTTACTAATTTTAAACTGTTTTGATAATCATTCTGAATCTGATCTCTAACAAATTCTTTCACAAAAATGCAATTATTTCAGCTTTTTGCTAAAATGTTAAATTGTTTAAGAAAAATACCCATATTTAAGAGTTTATAAGCAGAGAAAAAAAATAGGATCATTGGCGGCTGGTGACTGCTCATTCGAGGGGCGCAAATTCAAAATATGTGTTTGGAGTGTCAGGTGAACCATGTGCATCAAGTGTTTTGTCAAAATAAGTGCCTGCTGCACATGCGTCAAAACCATTTATGATAAAAGAGATGCTGACGTTCACAAAATACACGCCAGACACTCCCTTAACACTAAACTCTGATTACGCATGAGATTATACCAGTATCTGGCAAACGCAAGCGTCTTTTTTATCATAAACCCTTAGGCACTTATTACACAAAACACGTGATGCACACAGGTTCACTCGACACCCCGAACACACATTTTGAAATGACGAACCACAAACATGATGTGCTACATAAATGTTTTGATGAACTTCGCATCTTGCGCCCTCGAAAACAGAAGTCACCGGCTGCCACTGTATAGGATGAAACTTTTTTCCTGTTCCGTTTGTTTGTTTATTGTTTGTTTGAAAGCAGAGGGTCTGCTCTTTCATTTAATATATTTGTATGTTTATATATATTTTTAGAAGAAACTTTTCCAGGAAGGCATATGTGAAACTTGTTTGAAAATCACAAAAATTGCTGGAAGGGAATGAGTTAAGCTAAGCCTGGTCTGTGAAACTGGGCCATAAACTTTACAGCCTTTCTTGTGCAAAAAAAAACACACACCAAAAATACTGATGACTCCTCCTGCACTTATAGGAATGTCAACATTTTTGTCCAATAAAATTTGACTTAGAATGAGGCCCCTCCCTTAAATATCACCTAATACGAGCAGCAGGAAGAAACATAGTTGACAGCTATGACACAAACTGAAAGGTTATGTGTTATTTCTGTGCTGTCTTTATGCAGTCCAACTTCTTGCTTTGAAAGATAAACTGTGATTTGTTGAGGTCCGTAATGTTTTGGGGAATCGTACCTGATCTCCTCTTTGTGAATCTACAATGAAGGGTTGTTTCTCTTTGATGGTGTAAACTACAACTTGTCCTCTATGAACGGCACGAGGAGCACCAGCCACATAAAACTCTGAAGAGCCGTCAATTAAAGTGCTGACAGAGTATCCTGGACAGACAACAGAGAAAAGAAATCCAAAAGAGATAACCTAAGAAGCACATCTTTTTGTGGGTTTTGGAAAGGTAGCAGTGTTTCTATGGCTCAGCTGGAAAAGCAAGGTGTTAAAAACATGCTTTTGACTGGATCCTTAAATTAACCTATAAATTGCTATATAAAGATGCATGACCTTGCAGATTAAATTAACTTTTAACAATCCAATTTTAAGTATACTGCTGCTCACCGAGTAATGAACTGTGGTTTCTATCGTCCAGGGTTTCCTCAAAAGCATTTTTTGAAAAAATCTGTGATTCCTGACCAATCTGATGGACAACGGTTCCACTCCAGCCATACGCACCAACAGCACCCAGCATGATCACATTCTGTAACGCATGACATTCATTCAGGTGTATGCACATTTGACTTTACTAAAGGAATTTGTTTGAAATTGTGAATGGTTTTTTAGATACAATACTAGATTGGGCAGTTTTTGGCACCTTCTTATTGGTCTGGTGTGCACTGAATCCAACTTGGGACATTTCCATTTTAAATCTTTCTCCTTGGCTGGTCCCTTAAATAAAGGAGACAGAAATATTAAACGTATTTGATAAAACCCAAATCAAGTACATTTTGAATGTTTATTTTTTTTACTTCACTACATTATAAAGCATAATAGCGTACTTTTCACCACACTACATTTTATATTAATTTAAATGAATACTGATATACTGATATATACTGATATAGACTGATATGATTATATTTAAATGAATACTTAATTATAATAAAAATCTATTACTTAATTAGTTTTACTGAAGTCAAAGTAATTAAAGAGCACATTTCATTGCTAAAAAACAATGTAACTGTATTACAATGTAATACGATGTGCTGTAATAAAATGTTTTTGCGTGGATTATGGTTAAAAACACATTATTTTTCATAAACACTCTCAGAAATAAAGGTACAAAAGTTGTCACTTGGACAGTACCCTTTTAAAAAGGTACACCTTTGTACCCAAAGAGTGCATATTAGTACTTCAAAGGTACATATTTGTACATAAATGCTACATATGGGGCAGTACCCTTTTTTAAGGGTACTGCCCCAGTGACAGCTTTGTACTTTTATTTTTTACAGTGTACCGTACATTTTTGTACTTCCAGATATCCTGCCTCCCGCAAATGCTTTGATTTTGTACAAAACTCATCAATTTGAAAAGCTCTGTGTCCCTGATTGGCCGGCTAATCTGTATGTTGTGATTGGCCTGATCGCTCCTTACCATGTTTGAAAGATTTGCTCAAAATGCAATGCTGACTGGAGTTAATTTACAGACTGTGAGATTTATGTTGGTAACAATAACTTGCATCATTGTTTCCTTTGGGGTATGTACCTTTTGCATATCATTAACATGTACCGACCACTAATACACACCAAAGGAAATGTAAAATTGTGAATAGAAGGATAGGTGCTCTTTAAAAGTTTTTAAAGCTTGAATTACCTTATTTTTCAGACTATAAGTCGCACCAATCAAAAATGCGTCAGTCAGACGAAATAACATATATAAGTCGCAGTGGACTATACGTGGCATTTATTAATAAAATTATTTCACAAAATCCATGCCAAAGAACACACATTTCATCTGGAGAGGCAAGTTATTCAACTAAACAATTGCACACAGAACAGAATGGGACACAATTGAAACAGGACACTTTGTCACAAGACACAACAGATCTCACAAAGCCCATTTCAAATCTTAACTGAATTTTGACCAAATGCGTAGTTACTGCGCTTTGGCTACAACCCAGCCATACTGTAAGTGACAAAAATCAGTATGCATAACATTGTTCGAAACCTCAGTATTCAGTATAAAACAGTTTTAGAGAAAAATCCGGATGGTACTGTATCCTGCTTTAGCCAAGATTTATTATTATCCGTTGGATGGACACTTTTCTATTTCATGAGACGTGGTCTCTGAGGATCTGACACATTAAAAGTTAAAAATTACTTGTTTAACAACACCTGTGTAAATTATATCTTCTATTGTTGTTATTACATAATAAAGCAACGATCATTTAGGTACTGTTTTAATAGTGTATAAGAAGGTACTTCATGTAATTCAGTACGCACTGTCTCAGTTCTGTATGCTATTTCAGACACAGAGATTCTGTCCTATTGCATTCTGGGTTACAATGTAAATGTTTACCTTCAAGGTTAAATATTCTTTCCCCAAGAGTTCCTGCAATTTTGTTAAGAGCTTCCTCTGATGAAACATTGAACATGTAGTTTTCTGTAGGGATGCTTGCAATTAGTTCAATTTCCTGGATGAGTTTTGGTAAATCTGCAGTGTCTTTGAGAATCTGTGGGAATTCATAGAAGAAAATATAAGTACCTTATTTGAAAAAAAGCATGTTATCAGATGCTGCTAACAAATTACTTGAACACTTTTTATCATTTTTGTCATAAGAATTATTTTAATACGCCTAATAAATTTACAGTACTTGAATAATAGTCCAAAAAAATTAACAGTAAGGTTGTACTGTATTTGTATTCAAAAAAATGTTATTTAAAAAAAAATGGTTATTTTCAACCAATTGTTTGGTCAACCCAACACGTTGAACCTATGCTGAGTTGTTTTAAATTTAAATTTAAAAATTTTCTCGGTTAATTTAACCCAACAGCTAAGTTTGTTCCTTTTTGACCAAACCATGGACCTAACATTTGTAGTGTAGCCTACATCATTTATGAATCTTAAAGTTAATTTCAGGATTTACAAATACATTCTTAAAAGCGTCTCTGTTACTGATGTAACCCTCGTTCCCTGAAGGAAGGGAACGGAGACGTCACGTGGTGACAGACGAATTGGGAACTCGCTACTTCGAGTAACTACTAAAACGCCAATGAACTTGGCATTGAGGCATTTGCATAATGCCGGCGCCGCCCCGCCTGGTGCATATATAAGCCGCAGGTGCAAATAGGGAAATTAGCTTCTTTTCGCTGAGAAAGCAGGGAATCAGAGTCCGGCCGTAAACAGCATGGAGCAGCACCTGTGGCGACGGGACGTGACGTATCCGTTCCCTTCCTTCAGGGAACGAGGGTTACATCCGTAACGATACGTTCCCTTTCAGTCGGTCACTATGACGTCACGTCGTGACCGACGAATTGGGAATCCCTACCAAAACGCCACTGGAGCTGACCTCTTCCAGTGTCTGCATAAAGCCCTCCGGTTCCACTTAAGGAGATGGAGAAAAGGATTAAGGCAGAAGGCTGGACACTACCTGTCTCTTTACCCCACAGTAGTGCCAGCGACTGGGAAGCGCCCTATCTGAGCAGAATAGGAACGCTGCGGAAGCCACCGCCCCGTGAGGGGTAAATTGTGGAGAATAGACAACCGTGGTTGATGTAAACAGCCGTGACTGTGTAAGCAAAGCAGGGCTCTGCTGAGGGAAACGTGGGCTGGTAGGATTAACCCCACGGAAAAATACTCACAAAGGAACCCATGGGGACGCAATGTGGAGGCCCGAGGCAAACACATAGGTTCGCGAGCCGGTGCTCAGTGATCCCCCAGGTGAGGTGAGAACGTATTGCCAGAAGCCACATCATCCTGTAGCCCAAGACAGCTTGCCCACTGAAGTTAAGCAGGACTGAGCCTGGTCAGTACTTGGATGGGAGACCACTTGGGAAAAATCAGGTTGCTGCTGGTAGTGGTGTTAGTGAGACCAGCAGGGGGTGCTCACCCTGTGTGGGTCCTAACACCCCAGTATAGTGATGGGGACACTATACTATCAAAAAAAGCACCGTCCTTCGGATGAGATGTTAAACTGAGGTCCTGACTCTCGGTGGTCATTAAAAATCCCAGGATGTCCTTCGAAAAAGAGTAGGGGTGTGCCCCGGCATCCTGGCCAAACTTGCCCATTGGCCTACTAATCATCCCTCATACTAATTGGCTATATCACTCTGTCTCCTCTCCACTAATAAGCTGGTGTGTGGTGGGCATTCTGGCGCAATATGGCTGCCGTCGCATCATCCAGGTGGATTCTGCACATTGGTGGTGGTTGAGGAGATTCCCCGTTCATATGTAAAGCGCTTTGAGTACTGAGAAAAAGCGCTATATAAATGTAAGGAATTATTATTATTATTATTATAGAACACGAGAGGAAACCGGGTCGACACGAACACTGTAAAACCTAATGAACGTGTTAGGTGTCGCCCAACCAGCAGCTCTGCAGATGTCTGTTAGCGATGAACCACGAGCAAGAGCCCAAGATGAGGCAACACTTCTAGTGGAATGTGCTCTCAAATTAAAGATGCAATTTGTATTTATGCGCCGCTAGATGGCGCCAGATCAAATCAATAACAATGATGTTGTTTAATGATGCTCTGAAGCAGCGTGGAAATATGGGATCTGTAGTCTTTAACTCAACTGCTGATGGCCATCAATCAGACGCGAACGAGAAATCACGTTGATGGATGAGGTAATCAAGTCTTATAAATGCGTTTGATGACATCGTTTATTTCATTATGTAAGTTTATATGAGATGTTCAAAATGAAATTATTAGTCATAGATGTTACAGTATTAGTCCAAATTCGATGGTTAACACAGCACGGAATTAAGTTTTCAACTTACAATCTACAATGATTTTTCACATAATGTATTGACAGTACAAATCTTATTTTGAAGTGTCTTAAAATGACCATTTATATTGCTGTACAATACCTTTTGATGTGCATATTGTCCGCGGGAAGACGCGCTGATTACAATCTACACACTAATGTTGTGATCAATATAATAGCATACGTTTTTTGAAGGGTTACGAATCAAAACAACTCACCCATCGCGTAAAACACAAGCAGGATCAGAATCTCAGTCTAGTTAAATGTTGTCGCGTGAAGCCCTCTCCATCCAGATAATGCAACAACAAATTGATCCTCTCTCGTTTTGTTCCAAACTCTTCTTGGGTCGTTTGGTTGGCCCGTACGCTGTCTTTGCTGACACAACGATCGGCAGACGGTAAAAAGTAATCCAGCAAGCGCGTAGCCCGACGCATGGTTCCGCATTTGTCCACGACACTGGCTCGCTGCGTCCGAAAACTCAAGGCAGTGACTTGTTGCCTCGCTGCCTAATGAGGCCATGACTTCGGAGGCATGAACGCAGCTCAGAGAAAGGTTTTCAGACACACTTCAAACAAAGGCAGCGTGTTTGAAATATAAACAGGGAGCGCCTTTGTGATAACTAATCACATATTTGAAAACTACAATACTAGTAATTTCTCGCTAGAAATGCAATTAAAATGTGTAAAAAGTGAAAATATACGTTTATTTACATTAAATTTGTGCTCCAGTCGCTTCCTTGGCCGCCATTTTATTTTTTCGAACTCGACCACTGTTGTGATGTCGTTTTTACGTCAGTAAAGGCGGTGACAAAGGGTCACATGGATATTAACGTCATTGACAGGAGACTGCACTGCCCCATGTCAATGTTTTGAATGGAAATTTTCTCACGATTTACAAGTAGTTGAAAACATTACAGATATTGATAGTAATCAGCTGGACAAAATATATAACACTGGCCTAGTGGTTTTTGGACATTTTACTGCAAATATTTTACAAATTGCACCTTTAAGTGGGCATGGGGTGCCCTCCAGATTATAAGCAAGGGCGATGGTGTCCACAATCCAATGAGACATCCTCAGCTTAGTGACAGCTTTCCCTCTCTGCTGACCACCGTAACAGACAAAGAGCTGGTCTGAGGTCCTGAGGCTTTGTGTGAGATCCACGAGAAGGCGCAACGCGCGTACAGGACATAATAAAGCCATGGTTGGGTCTGCCTCTTCCAGGGGCAGCACTTGCAAGCTCACCACCTGATCTCTGAAAGGAGTGGTGGGAACTTTGGGCACGTAGCCTGGTCTGGGTCTGAGAGTTACGCTCGAGACAGCAGGACCAAACTGAAGGCACGATTCGTCGATGGAGAATGCATGGAGGTCACCTACCCTCTTAACGGAGGCCAATGCGAGTAGGGTCAGAGTTTTTATTGATAAAAACTTCAGACTCACAGACTGCAGAGGCTCGAACGGGGGTCCCTGAAGGGCTTTCAGCACCATGGACAGGTCCCATAGAGGGATTGAGGGAGGGCGCGAAGGATGCAGCCTTCATGCGCCTCTTAAAAATCTAAAAACTAGATTGTGCTGGCCAGCTGATCTGCTATTAAAGCGATGTGCAGATATAGCGGCGACGTCAACTTTAACGGTGGAGGGTGACAACCTACCATCTATCGGGTGTTGAATGTATGTAAGCACGCCATTAATAGGGCATTCTCGGGGGTCTTCCTGTTCCATTTAAGTGCGTACCCGTGTCTAGTAGACGGTGCTCGCACTGCAGCGATAGTGTTGGATACTGCTTGCGATAAATCACCTAAACCTTCCGCATGCTCAGCAACCATACATGGAGATCCCACATGTCGGGGCGCGGTTCCATAATGTGCCCCCTCCTTGAGAAAGAAGGTCCTTCATCAGGGGAATCCGCCAGGGAGGGGCTGACGCGAGGAGCATCAGTTCTGGGAACTAATTCCTGGTCGTCCAGTAAGGCGGGACCAGTAGAAGGCTCTCCTCGTCCTGCCTGACCTTGCACAGTGTCTGTGCGATTAAGCTCACTGGAGGAAACACATATTTGCACATGCCCTGCGGCCAGCTGTGTGCCAACGTGTCCATGCCGAGGTTGCCCTCGGTTAGTGAATAAAACAGGTGACAATGGGTTGTGACCCGGGATGCAAACAGATCTATCTGCACTCGACCGAAACGTTACCAAATCAGCTGAACCGTCTGGGGGTGGAGTCGCCATTTGCCGGGGGGCGCTGCTCGTGAGAGCGCGTCTGCTGCTGTGTTGAGCAACCTGGGGATGTGAATGGCACGAAGGGACCTCAGATGCTTCTGACTCCAACTGACGCCTTGACGGTTCATATACGCAACAGTTGCAATGTTGTCGGTGCGAACTAATACATCCTTCCCTCGCAGCTTCCATAGCATACGAGTCCCAGATATACAGCCCACAGCTCTCGGCAGTTGGGGTGCTATCCACACCCCTGAGACTGCAAGCCCGTCGTACTTGGCTGCTCACCTCGCGCTGGGGGCATCTGTGTGTTACAGCATGCCAGGAGACCTGTCTGTCTGACCACGGGGTGAAATTGAGACCACACGCAGGTGTAATGGTTACACAGTGCATGCCGGTGCGCCACGCTCTCCTCAGGACTCGATCGTGAAGCCAACGCTGAAGCGGTCTCATATGGAGCAGCCCAAGCGGTGTCACAGCCATGGCTGCAACCATATGCCCCAGGAGCTTCTGAAATTGTTTCAGTGGGACCGCGCTTCTGTTAAACGTGCCGATAATCGATCGAGTCCAGTTCCATACCGAGAAAAGAGATCCTCTGCACGGGGCAGAGTTTGCTCTTTTCCCAGTTGACCCGAAGACCTAGGGTGCGTTCCACTCCAGTTTTAGACACACACTCGCAAACTTCCCTAAGCACTTCCCCTCGGGGGAATCCCTGTCGCCATTTTGAAGTGCGTTCCACTTCGTCAAGTGGACGAGGGAAGTTTGTATGGACAGACCCTCGCTCCCTCGATTTTGACCGAGGGAGCGAGTCTGCTTCATATGTACACTTCATGCAGCTTCATATCCCACAATCCAACACGATTGTGACGTCACTTCAGCAACTCGCGCTTTGCACATGGAGGGGGCGGTCTCCACTTTCCATGTGATCAAGGGCTTAGGGCGATCCATTTGAACCCACTTCAAGTGTTCTAGCAGTAGTGGGCACTCGTACAACGTAAGCAATGACGTACATCCGAGTGAACGAGACTGAGGGAAGTTAGCGAGGGAAGTTCATAAAAAAACGAACTGGAACGCAGGGCTAAACGGGCGAGATGCCGAAAGCGTTAAGACTCGAATGCGCTTAAGCCGAGAATGCGCCATTATAAGCCAATCGTCAAGGTAAGCCAGAATGCGAACACCGCTCTCTCTCAGGGGCTTTCATTTCAAGACCGGTCAAGACCACAACTGATGGCACACTGCAAAAAATTATTTTCAAGAAAAAAATTCTTAGTATTTTTGTCTTGTTTCCAGTAAAAATACTTAAAATTTCTTAAATTAAGATGCTTTTTCTTGATGAACAAAACGACCCAAGAAAATAAGTCTAATTATCACATTTAAGTGATTTTGTGCCTAAAACAAGCAAAAAAATCTGAATTTTTCTTGAATTTAGTGTTTAAGAAAAAGGTTCAAGATTTTTTTTTACCCCATTGGCAGATGTTTTTGCTTGTTTTATGCACAAAATCACTTAAATGTGATATTTTTGCTCTAAAAACTAGACTTATTTTCTTGGGTAGTTTTGCTCATCAAGAAAAAACATCTTAATTTAAGAATTTTTAGATATTTTTACTGAAAACAAGACAAAAATACTAAGAACATTTTTTCTTGAAAATCATTTTCTGCAGTGCATATCACAAATTAATTTTTTATCATAAATTTTATGCAGTTTATTCATGTTTGGCATATGATGTTGGCATTGTTTAAGTTTCTCCCAATGACAGTTTATTAATTTTATTACTAAAAACACCTGCAATTGTGTAAAGTGGATGGCAAGCCATGGGAAGACAGTTCAGAATAAATGGTTAAGTTGATTTATTAAAGTCTTGGTTTTGTCTCGGTCTGTCTCAGTCTGGACTTCAACACTAGTGTTCAGTGCAGTGGTTACTTGCTTATACAACCTGAGGAGGCAGGTGTTATCCTAAAGTTTCTTTAAGGTCTTCAGCATAATCCAATTCTCTTTATACCATAAAAACACAATTAGAATTAAAATAACTTCAAAAAAATCCTGCTCGTACACCAAGGGCACTCGCGTAAAAGGCATCTCCATCTTAAAGTCCCGGGCTGAATTCATCCCAGTATGTCCCTGGATTAAGTAGTGTGATGCAGAGAAAATGTTTCCAAAAATTGTTCCCATGGCACCTTTAACCGAGATCCGCAACCGAAGGGGCGGGGCGTTGCCGGAGGAACGTAACCCATCTCCGCAATATCCGCGAGGGCATGCTCTCGCAGTGAGAACATGAACCCTCCACAAACGCAGCCTCAGCGTGCTGAATGACCAACACGGGAGACGGAGATTTGTGACCATCTTTGAACCCATACATTTGCCGCATCCGGAACTGCACGGACGAAGTGACGTCTTTAAAAAGACGCACTCCGCCGTAACACGAGAGAATGGCTGTCTTTAAAAAGACACAAATTCCACCCGTGCTGCTCTTTTAGAGGAAAAACACTCTTTTAGCTGTGCTGAGTTGATGAAAGCGCGCAGGAAGAGGCAACGCACACACTCAGACTCAAGCTCAAATTGAGAAAAAAAGAGGTGAAGATCCGCGAGCTTCCACTGCAATTGTGCTGGATGGGAATCCTCAATCAACTACGAACCAGCAGCGTCTTCCCGAGCAGATAAGCGTGCTTCTCGATAGCAGTCGATCTGCCGGCTTTCGGAGCGAAAATAGCTAATTTCCCTATTTGCACCTGCGGCTTATATACGCACCTGGCTGGGCGGCGCCGGCATTATGCAAATACCTCAATGCCAAGTTCATTGGCGTTTTAGTATTTACTCGAAGTAGATTGGTCTCTCTAAGCGAGTTCCCAATTCGTCGGGCACGACGTGACGTCGTAGTGACCGACTGAAATGGAACACAAGCTGTAACTGTTATAACAAAAATACTGCACTGTTTTAATCCTTTGATGGGTAACAACAACCCAGTATTGGGTTATTTATAACCCAAACGTTAGGTTTATTCATATTTGACCCAACCATGGGTCAAATTTTTTAGTTAATGCACAATAAAATAACATGAACAATTGTATTGATATTAACAAAGATTATAAATGCTAAAACATTATATTGCTAATTTTTATGTTTACATTTACTTACAGCAATGCCAAAGCGAATGATGCCATCTTTATTACACTTGTCAATAACCTCTTGAGCTAAATGACCATCGTAAGACTCTCCATCAGTGACCACTACCATCACTTTAGTGGCACCTGGGCGGCCACCGTTTTCAGGGAGAAATGCCTCTTTTCTAAAACACAAATGCTTTTAACAGTGAATAAAAGCTTGAGTAAAATAAAGTAAAGCTGCTTTTTAACTTTGAATAGAGATAGTGTACCTGATAGTGTCAATTGCGGCAAAAGTGTTGGTGCTTTCCCCAGTTTTCTGTTTAAGACCCTTTGCAGTTGAAAGAACTTTTTCTTTGCTTTGGTCAGAGCTAAATTTGTAGTGTGAAGTCACATCCACTGAATACTGCATAATACTGACCTAAAAACAATCAAACCGTATATAAAAAAACTTAAGTTTTGAAAAATAGCTATTTCACAATGAATCAGAATTACAGCACTCACTCGAGTTTGATCTGGTCCGATAGTAAGATTGTTCAAAAGGTTTACGAGAAACTTTACAACTTCAGGCCAGGGGTGAATACTGTTTGATCCATCCAAAACAATGGCAACATCCATTGGACCACCACATGCTGAATGAGAAATGATAACAGTTACAAAAAACAAACTTTTACATTGTTTCTCACAATAAAAAAAGCTGTTGGAAGTGTGTTCATACTCTGAATGGCTGGGGCGAAGGCCGACTGAAGTGAAAAATTTGAGCTCACTTTAACACAGATTCCTGGATAAAAGTATTGACTACTGCAGTTCTGGGCCCACAGAGGACCACATGTCTGAAAAACACACATAACATCTGTTTATTTATTCTATACATTGAAAAGTAATCTGCAACTTAAAGTCACTTGATTAAGATTAGGATTCACAATAAAATTGAACATTCTTAACTATTTCAGTGCTGAGTTGTTTTCAACCCAACATTGGTTTAGAAGGAGACAAACCCAGCTATTGGGTTAAATTAACCTAGAAAATGGTATATTTGAAATAACCCAGCATCAGTTTACTTACAACCCAATGGGTTGGGCTCGTTCCTTTATGCTTGACGTATGCTTGAGGTTTTTGGAAGCCATTTTAGCTGTTCTAAAAGGATTTAAACATTGACAGGTACTCTGTAAATGTCAATGATATTAATTAGGCGTCGTTTAAAGATGGAGATCTGCCACTGTTCAGCTGGGCACAATTTCAAGATCATTTGCGTTTATAAATTTTGCTTCTGAAAGTGAGGCGTACATGCATGTGTACATTTTTATTAATCACACACTTTTAAGAAATGATCAACTACACAGCATTTTATAAATATGTTCACTTACTTTCTTTCTGTCACATGCACGCTATGTCAAGTGGTTAAGACAACAAGTGTGTAGCTGGTATTCGAACACACATAGCTTATTATTATAGCTCATCTGCTTTGTTTCCTTTGTGCACATTGTGTGAATGCAGTTGTGGTTTTCACACCACGACTTGACCAGTATGGTCGAACTCATATCATGACATTATATAGTTGCTAAGCGAAATAAGCACTTTTCCTTATCTCACCATGAATGCATTTCCTTTAGACTTAGTTATTGAAGTGAGGGTCAGACCCAGACTCATGTTGATGTTTATATTCTCCACACCAGTTATGTTGACAGAGTCTGCAAAGAGATAAATATGATATAAATGTCAACCAAATAACATTAATACTTTTAATAACCCTTTTAAAGGTACCATGATGCATTGATATGCTATAATGTGAAGATGATACTTCAAGTCCTTAGCAAATACAAAAGCACTACTAGAATACAAACGAGATATTTACTATTAAAGTTTAGCTTCTGACAGCTGTTACTACTGATGTTACACTTGTAGATGTCTCCTTTTTTGTTTTTAGGGTATCCACTCCATGGAGATCCAACCAGCAGCCTGAGGGTCACCAAGAACAAAGAAATGTGATAGTGATGGATAGATTATAGTCAAGAGATGAAAAGATTTATAATAAATTCATTATTTCTTGATACCAGACAGGAAATTGTCATTAATATGATAAGCTGATAAGGTTTCATATCTATTAATCTGATCATAAACACATTGTAACACACTATCGAGGTTATGGTTTGTGGTGTGAATGCGTATCTTACCATTTTCCTCGACTATTACTGAACTGTTGTACAGTGTATCCAAACTCTACACCACTAGGACCTGTGAATATTTTTGCATCAGAAGTCCCCACATTAAAACCCTGAGTTTGAGCAATGTACAAACCTATGGACAAAGTAATACATTTTTAGGTTTCACAATTATATTGACACGTATGCATTTTACCTAAAGCAACTTACACTGCATCTATACATTTCTTTGTCAGTATACTGTATTTGTTCCCTGGGATCGAACCTATGACCTTTACATTGCTTATGTCAGTGGTTCTCAAACTGGGGGGTGTGGAATTGTGCCGCCAGCCTAGTTTTGACAATTTTTAAATAAATAAATTCAGCATAAATTTTGTGCAATTACATAGAAAAATAAGGCTACTAAGGGACTACATTGTATAGTTTAAAATGTTGTGTAGTTCATATTGATGATCTTATAGTCCATTTAAAAATGTATTCGTCAATTTGTAAGAACACCAACTTATATATTCTCTTTATGTCGCTGTTCTCTGTGCGTGTGGTATGTGTTCCCCCACACGCCCTCCGCTCCAGACAAAAAAAGCGTGGCCGGCAAAAGTATTAAAAAGTAATATAAAGTTGATTTTTAAAAGTGTGTGACTTGCCTGCGCACGTCCTTCGCCATGTGACACAGAAATTACAAAATGCACAATCGGCTAAAGTTTTAAATATGACGTTGATTTTTAAAAGTCAAAAGCACGCTGCAATCAAATGTACTTGCTGATGGGCATGCAAATTTAATTTTTTGTGCAGTGTGCACTGAAGGCTGTTTTTTGAAAAGCAAGTGATATAGGCCACTCCATAATATGATTTTGCACATCCAACAACAGCTATAATTCTGCCTGTTTTGGCATTCGGTTGCATATTGCAGTAGTTATATATTTGTATTGTTACGCAATGAGATGCATGGTGTTCTTTTTAATATTCTTTTTCTTTAATATTCACAACACTTATTAATAAAACGTTGATTAAAATTAAGAGACAAATTATATTAAATGAAATTCATTTATGGAAGCAAACAAAACTTAAATTAAATTTTAAAATTATGTCTTATTACCCACTCCATTTCTACCGTCATATTAGCCTTCAATCTATTACAACGCCCAATATGGCTTATAAATTACAGTCTAAATAATCAAATTAAATTGAAACAAAACATTAACATTAGGCTACAACAATATTTAAACACAACAATACTCATAAACATAAATATAAAACAGACATATTCTGATAGGTTACATGTTGAAATCAATCTGATTTAGCGTTTTTATAGCTGCACTAAGTTTACTGTTTTGGGCAAAACCTCCGTTGCAAACCTGAATAAAAATGAATCACTTTCACTTTGAAAAATTATGCGCTTTCACGTTAAAACCAGCTCGTAGTCATTTACAATTTAACTCAATTACTATGGTTTGGACAATTATCCTATTTCATGTTTATTTAATATAGAGTCCACAATTGCAGAAAATTATATTTTAGCTACACATATTAAGTTATTGTCCGTCTTAGACAGAGGTGTAAAAAGTACTCAAAATTTACTCAAGTGAAAGTACAAGTACTGAGTGTAAATTTTACTCAATTAAAAGTAAAAGTATCTGGCCAGAATCATACTTGAGTAAAAGTAAAAAAGTACCGCATTAAAACTGTACTTGAGTATTAAAAAAGTAAAAGTAAGAGGAAGAATGAAAACTAGCGATTCTTGTTTAAGCTTTTAATCTCTAAAAACATAAAGTCGATGAACCATATACTGTACAATGTTTTATCCTGCTTTACAACTGTTTGTATTTAATTGTTTTTAATTATCAAACTTTAAGACTACTACCTAATTTCAGTATGCAACATGCTACTCAAAGTTGTAAAACCTTGAATTTAACTTAAAATTCTAGATCTATCAAGCCTCTCACAGGCAGCCGATGCAGGAAGAGGTGTATTAGACCTGGTTCACACTAATCCGTTTCAGGCTACATCCAAAACAATTTTTCAAATTGCATTTTCGGAAATCCATTTCAGTCTGACCGCCCTGATCGCATTTGTGTAGCTTTTCGGTTACGTCATGCTGTCACGTCACGTGACGTCATTGCCATAGAAACCGTGCAGATAATCCCGAAAATGGCAGAACGCTACAGGACGCACAGATCGGGCTTTATCTTACACCCGGCGCAATGCGCGACGCAAATGTCTTTGGCTAGTTTCCACCCTGCGCAATTATCATTTTCACGTTTAGCACCACGTTGTTGAAATAGCAAATGCATTTGTGCCCCCTTTTGCGCCCATGGGCGTTCTTGTCTAAAAACGAGGTGTGTTCAGGCGCATTGTTGGCGCGTTGCTATTTTGAAGCAACTAAAATAGACTACGCCATTGACCAACAAAAACCTGGTCTAAAGTCTAAAGTCAATGGCGCAATATGTTTTTTGTTATTTAAAGAGCGCATTAGTAATATGCGCGTATAAACAGGACGACAACGCGGGTTTGTTATCACATGAATGAGCAGCAGCACAAAAACACTTATAAATATGAAAGATCAAAGGATTGAATGTAAAAGATTATTATTGAGTCTCTTGAACATAAATGAGGACTAATTATGAGACGTTAGAAGGTGCAAAGAGCTGCTTCACCTGTAGCTTGGTAAATAAATAAATGCTTTGCTTTAAACAAATGCATCTGTTTTTAAATGTTTTTTTTTTAAAATGCTACCTCATAGATTTATTGTATATGATGACTCTGTGGATACGGTGGGATGATAAACATTTTTAAGTAATGCTTAAAAAAACTCATGACGCTGTCCAAGTGCTGATTTAGCCGTTTGTAAATTCTTTATCTCTCGTATGTTACAAATAAAGTATTTTTAGAGTAGAAACCTTTTCTTACATACTTGTAAATTATTTTTTAAAGCAATTAAAAGCCTGATTTTTTTATTTTTATTTTTTATATATTTTTTTATTTTTAGGTTTTAATTTTTTTATTAAAACCTTTAAAACACGTTTTCTTTTAGTCATGGAAGTCCATGACTAAAAGAAAACGTGTTTTAAAGGTTTTAATAAAAAAAAAACAATTTTAATACAAGTGAAAAACAACACAATTATTTAACATTAATTGTAAACTGGGGATCTTCTTCCTCCGCTTAGTTTTTCAGTTTACAAAGTCCGTCATCTAAATAGGGATTAGACATAGCGGCAGCGCAACTGGCTTTTGAAGGGGATGAGAGCTGAGACTCTCATTGGTTTATTGCACGTTACGCCCAAAATACTCCCATTACTCATTAAAAAAATAGGACCAACCCTTTTTGACCATGCGCACGGCGCACAAACCATTGTAGTGTGTTTTGGGCCATATTCCATTAGAACCAATACATAGAACCAATACATACCATAAGAGACCAACAAAAAAAACAATACACTGTAGTTGGGCCATATTCCATTAGAACCAATAAAATTCCCAATAAAACCAATAGAATTTTCTGTAATGGTTTTATTGTTTTTTTCAAACAATGTTTTTTAAAAGTGTCTCAATTTTATATTTTACCCCAAGCGTACTCATATGTGCCCATATGCCTGGCATACTCTGCACTCCCCTTAACGGCGCCCCTGACTGTTAGTGTAGTGAATAGTATTTTATAGTATAATATTTTTTTGTCACACAATACAGCTTTCAATTTGACTGCTGTGGTAAAAAATTATACAACCTAAGGTAAATATTTACTGCAATTTTACTTTACTGACAATTACTTAAATAATAAAGCAATGTAAGTACTCACTCTGAAATAACAGTAGAATCCAGACAGTTTTTTCCATAGCTACTTAATAAGAGAGCTGATACCTGTGTGCAGTCTCACAGTCTCACAGTATGAAACTGCATGAGATTACTCAGAACACTGTGCTAAAATAGTTGTGAGGATGTGAGGATGACTTTGGCCAGATCTTTATCTTCCTTTAACCTGATCCGAATCCGCTGTACCGCCGGCGGCACACTGCATGTGTTTTGGTTGATAACATTGGGAAATACAACAACTTAAAAAAGACAAACCTAAACATATCATATATCATTAAAAAGCTGAGATTCTTGTGATTCGAACGATGTAAACCATATTAAGATCCAGTCAACACAGTCAGTGCAATCAGAGTGTTTGTCAAACAACCAACAACCAAAAAACCAGCTACAAAATGTGTATGAAAATGAAAAAACTGACCTATGACGCCTTCTTGTAGTCCAAAGATCCATAAAATTCCAACAAAAACGGTGTAGTTACACTCTGAAGGGTCCAGTAAATCCAATTCAGTGAAATATTTAGTCCACAGCACATGTATAAGTCAATAAACATCCAAGGAACATAGTAGTATCATTTATAAATAGCCAACAAAGCCACCAAATCTCCGACGCATTCCGTCGTGTAGCGTCTCTTCACTTGTAAACATTGCAGATGTGTTGATGTCAAAATGGCCGCTGAACTCTGCCCTTTTGATTGACACCTCACTTGAGCGAATAGGTGCTTCTCATAGGTGACAACAGGGAGAAATACACAAGGAACGCCCTTGAGCGAGGATGGGACCGTCCTCTATTTGATTGACAATAGATCGATCCTGTCGCGTCAGAGTTTGCAAATGACAGGCGTATCTGATAGCCAATAAGATTCTGAAAAGAATGACATGCCGCTTGACTAGAAAGATTCAACCTGTAACCCGATTGGCCGTGCACAAACAATCATTCGTTGGGTTGCGCGCTGTGCGTAAATCCCAGTGGTGACTCGGGGCCGTGCGCTAATGCTGCTAATGCTGTGCTAGGAAAGCATTGAGCGTCTAAAAAGTTTTACAATGTCGAAAAGAGCAAGTAAAAGAAACTTTTCACTTGAAGAAGTTGTCGAGCAGTGTACCAGGCGTGAAAGTGATTTGTTGGAGGAAGACGTTTCAGACGAAGAGAGCGTTTCCGCCGTCGACTCGGTAGCAGGAAGAGATATTTTGGATGGGGGAGACTTCACTCTCGACAAGTAAGTGTTTTATTGTATTATAAAACATATTTTACTGTTGGTACTGAGGTTTGTGTTTGGGTGCGTGTTTGGGGATCTCATGCACGAGTGTGTTTGTTTGCGCTCATGCACAGGTATTTGTGCCCGTATTTGCGTGTGTGTCTGTGTGTGCTTTTGCGTTACTTTATGCAAGTAAAATAGAGCTTTGTTTGGGTGCGTGTTTTGTGATCTCATGCACGAGTGTGTTTGTATGCGCCCATGCACAGGTATTTGTGCCCGTATTTGCGTGTGTGTCTGTGTGTGCTTTTGCGTTACTTTATGCAAGTAAAATAGAGCTATGTTTTGCTGCGTGTTGTGATATATTGTGCGTGTTTTGTGATCTCATGCACGAGTGTGTTTGTATGCGCCCATGCACAGGTATTTGTGCCCGTATTTGCGTGTGTGTCTGTGTGTGATTCTGCGTTACTTTATGCAAGTAAAATAGTAGCATATGCAAGTAAAATAGTAGAATATAGATTATAAATGAAAAAAATATGTGCCTCAATGTTGTCTTATCTGTCCATACAGGTGCATGGGTGGTGTGGACCTTTCCAATGCCCTAATCAGCTATTATAAAGTGATCCACAAAACCCAGAAGTGGTAAAGGCCTTTTTTATCATTTCTTAGACATTGCCATTGTGAATGCCTTCCTGATTTACAAGCATATACCTAAAGGTAAAGGGGAGGTGCCAATGCACCAGAAGGCATTTAGTGAGACACTAGTGAGTTGCTGGTAGCGGCTGCTGACATGCCCGCTCCATCGCCCACTTCACACAGAGCACATCACAAGCCTTGGCATATTAGTGGAGACAGCACCACAGGTCGTCTAAGGTGCAGGCACTGCCATGCAAAGACAACTGTAAAATGTTCTTCATGTGATGTGCCTTTGTGCTTTTTGAAAAGCCGTGAGTGTAATAACGAGTGGCATGTTGCCAATAACCTGTAATATTATTGTAAAATTTCTAAATAGTTTTTTATATACATTGATATATTTAGATTGTGTTTTTTCTAATATTAAAAGTATTTTATTACTATAGAACTTGTTTTGTATCTTTATTTTTACAAGTATAGTTTCAAGAATTTAGTTTTTTCAACACTATAAAGTGTTTATGCTTCATTTACTATGTGTCAGCAATTATTGACAGTAAATTTGGACATGAAATAGAGTAGCTCTAAGTGTAACCTTTCATTAGAGCCCAAAAATATGATTGTACATTGAAGCATTCAAGAAAAACAGCATTTTATGTCAATGGTTACAAAGGGCCATTTGGTGTCTCCAAGTGCCCTTTATAAAAGGCCGCCTAGACATAAACTTGGATAAACATGTGAAAAAGACACATTTTCTAAGATATTGTAATCAAATTTGCTTGGTAAAGCTTTGTAAGGCTTCATGCTATGATCTGAATGTGTTTTCCAGCTAAAAGCTCCCCATTATTAGTCATCTGCAGGCAACTGTTTACAAAAAAAAAGTAGGCGGAATATTTTTTTCCCCTCTTTCAGTGTGTTTAAAATTCTATTACTTTATAACAGTAAGACTTAAAGTGAATCTGACTGTATAGGAACAAACTTCAGAGTCTTACCTTTCAAAAGACATCAAAATCATGCATATACTCCAAATACTTCAAGAACAGTATGCAATTTACTTTGGGTATGTTTTTTTTAGGCGTTTTTGCAAAATATAGCAGGATTGCAATGGGGTTAAAATAAAAATATTTAAACCCATCAAAAATCATGATTGGCTTGTATTTACAAATATTGTTTTATTCATACCAGGGCTTTGAAACAGATTTTTTCCCCCAAAAAAATTTTCCGAACAGAAACAGTATTTTAATCTGTGTTTAAAAGTAATTTCCGGTTTTCGGTTCGACCCTAAAATTGACGTTCCTAAACCAGTTAGAATAAAAAAATAAAGTTCCCGAACCGGTTAATAACGTTCCATGTCAGCTGTGGGACATAAAAATAAGTAGGCTGATCATTAGGACATTAAACTTCATACAAATTACATAATTTTCTTTAAGTCTCTATCTTGTCATCAAACATTAAAAAAGGATTATGTAAGCAGCATAACTATAATTCTGACATGCCTACATTTGTTGAGTGCACTTAAACACGTGCACACACACAGACGGAGGACGAATTCCAAACGGTGCTCCGGAAAGGAGATGAGCATAAACAGTCGCTCCACATAAAGTGAAAATTACCACATGTGCATCTGTGCGTACAGAAAATTGCTCAATTTAGTGCCTTTTTGTGGTTAAATTGTTAAAATCACTTAAGTGTTAACATTTGCGAGCCTTTCAAACACGTGCAAATGATGAACTTTCACCATCTTTAAATTTGCGTATTAATCCGTGAATCACATGCGAGCCGAACCGTGGGTCGTGATCTGTACCGATCACGGATCAACTGTGATCCGTTACACCACTCATTAGTATTAAAAAACAAACATCTTGAGATACTTGGTAGCCTACCGTATTTACCTCTTATGATTGAGCATTAGAGCAGTGGTTCTCAAACTTTTTCTGCGTGCGGCCCCCATTGTGTACGGCGCATTCCTTTATCGGCCCCCTAAAGGAAATTTATGACAAAAAACTGTTCTAAAACTCAACTTTTAATTAAACAAAACACATTAAATTATACAAAGTAGTGCTGTTGGTTAGTAGCCTTATTTTTTAGGTTTAAAGGAACAGTATGTAGGATTGTGGCCAAAACTGGTATTGCAATCACAAAACATGTGGCTAAAACTGGCACTGCAATCACACAGCTGGTGGCCAATATACAAAATGACAACATAAACATCAGTTGAGGGCTGCAACTCCACTTTTCAAATGACAATATCCTGGTTATACCACTGTTGTCAGTGATATAAGTATTTGAAATGAAAATGATTTCTTAATATCTAGTGACATTTCAGGGCCATTTAATGATCAATTGATATAAATTTCTTACATACTGTTCCTTTAATTGCACAGAATTCATGATAAATACATTTATTTTATAAAATGTCATAAAACTGGGGCCCCCCTGGCACCATCTTGCGGCCCCCAGTTTGAGAACCACTGCATTAGAGACTTGGGCTTGAGTAGGCCACTTGCTGGCACTAAGCTTCCTTTTTGTCAGATGAGTCAATGACGACCGGAAGTGAACTTCGCTGATTATTGCACAGAGATAACCCTAGGTATTCATAATCTGACGTTTCACACTTGTCTGTAATTATCAAGCAACCCTAAACACCTTGAATAGCTGCTTCTGCTGTGTTTAATTGGGTTTATAACATTTTATGTTAACGCAATGCAGGGTTAACCCCACAAAAGCAGGGTTAGCAGGGTTTCATAATAAATCATATGAAATGTAATGAATACAACATATGTGCCCAAGACTTTTTTCTTTCATTTGGTATGCGATTTATACCATTGTGATGAATGGTGCTCAGTAAATGTTAAACAGTGTGAATAGTGTGACAACCGCTCTCGCCTACCAAAGTTTCAATCTTTGACATGACCTTCCTCAGTCAATATTAAAGATATCAAGGCTATATTTTCACACAATGTTCTTTACATTAGGTGATTTTATGTTGAAAATGTAAATCACAAAAAATGACTTTGTGACATTATACTTAGCTGTGTTAGTAGCAGATGACAATCATTTATAGTAATACCCCTACAGTACATGAATAAAATAGCACACACAAATTCACATGAACTAAATTACAAAATAAGCATTTATTATATTCTGCGCATGTTTTTTGACAATATGTGCCATGCTTTAAATTTCTGTGGTGAGTATGTACAACATGACAAACCAGTGCATTACACAGAAACTTCACAGCAGAGTGACTGACTCCAATTCAGAGCGAGGCTTGATGTTTTCAAAGCCAAACTGTTTTTTTTTTTACTTTTTTTATGTGCTTAAAAATGAATGCTGAGTGATCTTATATACATTTCAAACCTCATAATACATTTACAAAACTGTGACATTGGAAGTAAGCAAAAGGTAATGTGACACGTGAAGAAAATTAAGTACAACAAAGTACCACCTGAATAAAAAGCACTTTTCCTGAATTGTTTTTGCCTCCTTTGAAAGAAAAAAATAAAAGTAACACTTTATTCTGATAGTCCACTTTAGACATTTTATTAACCACAAATTACTTAGAATCTTTTCATCAACTTTTAGTAGACGGTCTGCTTAATATCTACTAACACTTTATTGTGATGATCCCTCAACAGGCTTTCAAATGATTTTAAAGGAATAGTTCACCAAACAATTTAAATGCTGTCATCATTTACTAACACTCACGCTGTTCCAAACCTGTATAAATGTCTTTGTTTTGCTAGATCTGGGGCACCATTCACTTATTATTTTATTATTTTCTCTTACTATGGAAGTCAATGGTGCCCCAGATCTGTTTGGCTACAAATATTGTTCAAAATATACTCATTTGAATTTTGCAGAACAAAGAAATGTATATAGGTTTGTATAGGGGTCGGAAAATAATTTTATGTCCCTTTATGTACTTTTTCAACTATGTCAGCTTAACCCACTAACCCTAACACCATCTACTAATACTCCTTTGGTCTTTTTTGTGTGACGTTTAGTAGTATATAAACTTAAAGTTGGTAGAATAAATCAACTGGACGATAAAAATAAAGTGTAACCAAAATATAATTTCACTCTGAATGTGTTACATTTTCACACTTAAAATTATTTTCAATTGATGATCACATTTTTTTTATCTGACACTTCAACATAGGAAGAAGATGAAAGTGACATAAATGGAGAATGAAAATAAATGTTCAGCTACATTTTTACAAATCTTAAAACAATGGCTTAATGCATTATTAATGCATTTATTCATAATACATTACATTAATTGTATGGGTAATAAGAGAAATTTGACCCAGTCTGTAAAACCCAACTAAAGGTATTTACTGTTTTCTATCACTCTAGGAAAGGATGTGTTCATTTTTTGTTTTTTGTTATGCTATTAAACACATTATGTGTCATTTTAACACATTATGTGTCATTTTAACAAATTATGTGTCATTTAGTGTTGATTTTGTATTTAAATAAAACACAAGTTAGTTAAAAGTAACACAAAATGTTTTGTTCCAATAATAACAGAGATATGTGTGTATTCTGGGACAACACATTTGGTGTGTTGTCCCTAAACTGACACATATTGTGTTGTTTTTAACACATCCGTTCTAAGAGTGTACATAAAATCATCCTACATAAATAATATTTGATATTTTTAATATTGACTGAGTAAGATCATGTCAAAGATTGAAATCAATATGAAATCAGTGATTAAAATCATACTTGCTCTTTCTCATATTATTATTAGATTAATCTTGATTTCACAGGCAGGGTCACAAATGAATCAATTTCCCCCCACTCATAAACTCAGTGAACTGCATATTAAGGCACTCATATACAATATCTGTATTTAGTCGGTACTGTGCATTCTTTACCTGCACCACACTGGTGCTTTGTGTTTCATGTTTCTATACTATTTATCAGCCCATAAGGGCCATAAACATTTATCTACAGTATACTACTGACTCTTAATGGATTTCTGAATGGCCTGAGATCAGGATTAAGCAGATTTGAAGCAAAAGTGTTTGATGCACGCCAAGAGCATTCGGTTGACATCATTATTTTTGACAGAGGTGGCGTTTAGCGGTTTTTGCATCACGTAAATGAATAACTCTGTCATCATATACTTAGAACCAGTGTTGGGGAAGTTACTTTTAAAAGTAATGCATTACTATAATAAGTTACTCCCAGAAAAAGTAACTAATTGCGTTACTTAGTTACTTTTCATGGAAAGTAATCCTTACGTTACTTTTACGTTTCTTTTGCGTTACTTTTTCTTACTTGATGTCTTTCAGGCCTTGCAGGTGTTTTTTTATGATCGCAAAAATGTCATGGCCTGTTTCCGATTCAAACTGTTCCTGCTCAGGCGCAAAGAGTGCGTAATTTTACGTTAATATGTTCCGTTTAATTCAGTACATTATTTTATTTTTAAATTGAACTAATTAAATTGAAAAGTAACTCACATTACTTTTTAATAAAAGTAACTCAAATATGAATGTGTATATTTATAAAGTAATGCATTACTTTACTCGTTACTTCAGAAAAATAATATTATTACGTAATGCGCGTTACTTGTAATGCGTTACCCCCAACACTGCTTATAACTCATGTTGTTTGATTTAAAACATACTATCTTTTAAGCTGTTGTTTTTCAGGGTCTGTTATGTTTCAAAAAGCAGTTCATATAACTAATATTATTTATTCTGTGCACTTCAGAAAAATCATGACCCATGCTGTCACTGGGGCAGTACTCTTATAAGGTCCTAATAATATCTTTAGGTGCAAAAGTGTCATTGTGAAAGCGTACCGCCCCAGTGACAAATACAGTAGGGATCATTTTCTTCTAACAGTGCTTTCTACATTAATTTTCTCTCAGCAGAAGAAATATTTTGGCAAAATCTGAAAAAATACATTTCTTGTTTAGTCAAGTACAGTAATTATTTTATAATATGTACATATGGCGGGAACTAAACAGGAAATATGAATGACTGTCTAATTGTATGATTCCAAACGCTGTGTGTCTGGAATACCTGAGAAATGTTGTAGGTGTGAAATTGTTTTCTACAATGTGTCGAAATCGCACCGATAAAGCTATTCATTTATCAATAAAGTGATATTGCAAACATAACCTTATGTACACTTTAAGCTTTACATTTACAGTACAACCAGACCTTTTGATCTTCATGCTCGGATAAAGACAAAAAGTGTGAGAAACATCAGTGCCAAAACCTGCGTTGTGAATTAAAAGGAATGTGCCGATAACACTAAGCTCAAAAAAACATTACTGTACAGTGCTTTACAAAAACCCTCCCCAAACAAATAAATGACATAGATCTACATACAGTATATAAATCTGTGACCCATATGAAGGTATGTTTCTGATTAAGAGCTGTAGATCTCTGTTGAAGTTTTGGTATGTAAAGCCAGGACAGGTTACTGAACTCTCCTTTGCTGATGATGGATACGGATGAGAACACATGACTTGTGCTCCTGCCTCCTGTGTTTTTTTTTTTTTTGGCTGGTGGGATTTCAGGTTCAAGTTAGATGAACATACGCCGCTTTGCTTTTCAAAGCTTGACTCTCTGGGTTTGGCAACATGTCCACCAACCTTGTGGTGTGTGAGAAGTTCACTGGAGTTCACATTTGGCTGAATTTTGCACTGGGAACATGAAGATTATTCAAAGTGTCAAGCAAAATGTCGGTCAACTCTTAAATGCAGGGAACCCCAATTTACTACGTGACTCTGATTTTCAGATTTCTTCATTATAATCTCAATGACCTTTGCTGGTTGTCTTGCATGAGTTGACCTGAAGAATGCCATCTACGGATCTATAATCCTCAGTCAGAATCCTTCTTTTCTTCATTCATTTCTTCTACTGATTTTCTCTTGAAGAATCCAGCCTGCAGGACAATAATCACAATGTTTATCATTTAACATCACAATGTATCATGGACTTAAGGGCACTATATGTAATGTTTGCAGCTAGAAGTCACAAAACAATTAAAGAGGTGTTGCTTGATTGTACTTTGAAAGAGCTGATGGCATGGAATGATGGGAGTTGTAGTCTTGACCCCCACTGTGGATGAAAATCAATTAAATGGGAATCCCAATCATGTTCATGTATTAAGGGCCCTATTTTAACGATCAAAACGCATTGTCTTAAGAGCATGGCGCATGGTCTAATTCCACTTTTGCTAATTTTACACGGGAAAAATGGTTTGTGCACCACACGCACGGCCTAAAAGGGTTGTTCCTTTTCTCGTAATGAGTAATGGGTGTGTTTTGAGTGTAACGTGCAATAAACAGCCAAGTCTCACAAAATTTCCTTATATAGTCACGTAATTTTTGATTCTTTTTTCGTGATTATCACGAATTTCACAGTTTTTTCGTGATCGTAAAACGAATTCCTGTTTCGGTGTAACTATCACGTATTGGTTACTCAACTGTTTTGTCCTATTTTCTTACCATTGTCGCTTCGGTTTAGGGCTAGATTTACATAAAATGACATTATAAGAGGGATTAGAAAGTAGTACTTTGCAGACACATGAAGTCAAACACCCTTATGATTTCTAGGGCAGCAAAAGCAGTAGCCGAGGATAACGCAAACACGACACAATTAACAGGTGATCAAGGAGGGACATTAAACTGGTAAAAAAAATTAATTCCTCTGGATTTAAACACTTTTGAAAGCATCTGGATATATAAATATTTTATATATGAGTTTACAATCGTTTTTGAACATTTTAATGCCAAAAATTACATATTGTGCCTTTAAAGTGTGCATGATTTTTCAGGCTTTAATTGCTTCCTTTTAGCATGCCGCCGAAAATGTACATGCCGAAAGAGAAGAGCTAACATAACACAGACGATACTAACCTTCCATAAAGCGAAGATGACAAGAGCCAGTATTAATAATCCTAGGAGAATACTCAAGATGATAATCCACAGCGGGATTCCAGTTTGTATATCTTTGGTTACTTGTATTTTGACCTGCGGAGGAGAAATAAGACTGGTCAGGATTTCAAAACTAAATTAGGTAAGATTAACAACCAGTGGTTTTGCCGACTTTCTCCATTTTGCAACACATGATGTAAACAAAGTTTAGTTGGATAGCTAGCCGAAACAAACTTGAAATTGGGTACATGTCGTTTTTGCCAAAACAACTAAGTGAAGATAAAAATCTATCATATATTATAAACAAAGTCAACAGTAATTCTTAATTTTTTTATTTCATTCATTTTGTTGGCTATGGTAAAACAACTATTTTCACAAATAGACAAAAACTTGTCAGAGACGTTAGGACGCAAAATTGCTTGCTAGGTTCTAGGCGGGACATTTTTCTTTAAAAACAGCCTTTTAAAATAGCTGTAAAGTCTGATTGAATAATTCTCAGTTTTTCATATTTTCCATGTATTTGATTTTTTCTATGTTTCATACGTACCTCACGACTTATGACATTCTGATTTAACACAAACAGCTCAGGGTCTTTGCTCTCCAGCATTGCATCAACAGCCATGTTGATGCTAGAAAATTCTCCCTAAATGTTTCGAAAGCAGACATTAGAATTATGAGTATCAATACAGCATATGGTAAGATCGCAGTTAGCAATAAAAGATCAGGTGTACGGTCGTACTTTGATGAAGGTGGGTCGCCAAACTCTAAAAGTGGCATTGATCTGGTTGAAGTCAGCAGGTGGGATCGAACAGCTAAATGATTTGCAGGGGTTTCTTTCTTCTTTACAACTCTGAGAGACAAAGAAAAAGATCCTTAGAAGTCTTCATAAATTCTTAATGTATTCACTCGCAAACAGCATTTACTCACCAAAAGATAGACACTCAAGCTTTCTTTCTTAGAAGTAACTGTGTAAGGATTGTCAGGTTTGATGTTTAAAGGGTTAATCAACTTTTTGGCATCACAGTTGATGTTCTGTAGAAACAAAATAAGACTGTTGAGTCAACTGAATCGGGAATCATCTCTGCTACAAATAATTTGAGGAAACTGAGGACCTACCGCTGAATGGGTGAGAT
Source organism: Paramisgurnus dabryanus (assembly GCF_030506205.2). Classification (NCBI taxonomy): domain Eukaryota; kingdom Metazoa; phylum Chordata; class Actinopteri; order Cypriniformes; family Cobitidae; genus Paramisgurnus; species Paramisgurnus dabryanus. The sequence continues at coordinate 21,986,256 of NC_133346.1, forward strand.
CTGTGAAGTACAGCAGCCAGTTTGCTCCGGCTGTGCGATATGGGAAGGTTATTTGGAGCTGAAATGGAGGACTCTGCATTTCTGTGTCTCTCTCAATCTGTTAAAGACAATCACATTAAGGTATTCACACCTGATCATACAGTTTAAATGAAACTGGATTGTGATCACACCCAAAACAAGTTTTTTTTACAATGGCACAACATTTCAGTTTCTACAATCTCAAAAAGCTACAAAAGCTGTCACTGGGCAGTACCAGTTCTAATATGTACCAGTCTGTCGAGGTACCAATATGCCCTCTTTTTGTAAAGGGTACTGCCCCAGTGACAGCTTTTGTAAGTTTTTTTGTAAAGATAACTCAGTCACCCTAAATGATCTTTCTATAAAATACCATGAAATAGTCATCCAGTAGTTCTCTTTAATAATTCCTCTTTCTATTCTAGTATTTATGTGACACGTGCTGGCAAATGAGTCGGAATGAGTAAATGTTATTTTGACATTCTTTATAAAAAAAAAAACTTTAAAGCAATGTATAATTTGTTGGAATTGGGCAAAGATTGACAGGACTACACACGTTTGAAGTTGATAGAGTCAGTAAAGTCAATTTTGAGAAAAATTCTGTTTAACATTTTTTAAAAGTTCAAAAGCAAAATCACAGCATCAATACCTTAAAATCACTGGTCAAACTAATAGATTTAGCACACACAAAGTCAAAAACAATACTACAGGAAAAATATGTAATTTTTTTTCTTTTATAGTTTGATTGACATCGAGACAGCTTTACTTTACTACTGTAATGCAAGGATCTAATATAATGTTACACATCAGATATTTTGCCCAACAATCAAATATTCACTTAAGATATAACAAATTATATCTGCATGAATTCTTGTCAAAATATTTATTTTTAAAACTGTAATTCTGTGTATGTGTGTATATATCAGGAAGATACGAGGAAGAGCGTATTCATGTCTTATCGCTCTAAATAACTATTTTAACAACAATCACATGCCAAACTTTTTCTCTCACATCAAGCAATTCATTTTCTAATTCCTGCATACAATCGAAACCAAAATGTCAGACACGCATGTGGATGGACCTGCATCTTTGTATTAGATTAAGCATTTAGGACGGTACAGCTCTCAGAAAACATACAAATAAAGAGCATTGGGATCGCTAGACGAGGGCTTAATGTAATTATTTTTGTGAAAATGCCAATTTCCAAACTTTCTTTTGGCTGTAGCTCAAAATAAGACTCATTTTACCAGCACACTAAACACATATGCTTGTCTATAGGACAGGACAACAATCTGAAGGAGGTCTTACCGTATAGCTGATTTTGACCTCATCTCCGATCACACTAGTGTGGTTGAAAACACTTGGTATGGTGTCCTTCCCTTTTAATATGATGTAGTCCTCCTTCATATACTTGACACTAGAGAAGCCAATGAAAAAGATCACAGCTGAAATCTCTTTAACAATATAAACAATAAATATAAATATTGCAGAATTGGGCATGCCTGAACAAAGTTGATTTTACAGAAACTTTGTGCTTCACAAGATATATATTTTAAAAAAGTTTAACTCTCTCCCCGCCATTGACGAGTTATCTCATCAATTAAGAGAAAACATTTGCATAAAAAAGTGTTCCCGATAATTTTTTATGTTAACCTGCAATCTGCGCACTTACCCAATTTATGAAAAAACTGAAGCTAAAACGTTATTTACTCATTTTAAATTGTGTGTATGTTTTGATAATGGTTCTGAATCTGATCTTCAACAAAATTCCTTCATAAAAATGCAATTATTTAGCTTTTTGCTAAAGAAATTTTTAAAGAAAAATATCCATATTTAAGAGTTTATAGGCAGAGAAAAAATATAGATAGGCTGAATTTTTTTTTTCCTGTTTTGTTAGTTTGTTTATTGTTTGTTTGAAAGCTGAGGGAAGAAAATCTTCCTGTAAGGCATTTTGTGAAACTTTTGTAAAAATCAAATGTTTTTTTTTTTTCAAAAAATGGTTGGCGGGGAATGAGTTAAGTGTTTAAACTAAATAATTACTCTTAGACTGAGGATAAATGGAGAGCAAATTATTTTGCATTTGTTGTATGTTTAAGATAAAGACCAAGAGATCTCACAAATGTCTTCATTAGTGTTTCAGAAGAGATCTAAACAATGACATGAACGTTTTTTTTTTCCAAAAAATCCTCAAAATATTTTCCTTCATGTTTATTAGAACAAAGAAATGTATACAGGTTTGTAACAACATGAGAGTGAGTAAATGATGACAGAATTTTCATTTTTCTTTAACACATATGTGTCAACATTATTGTTTATGCTCATTATAGTATTTTTGTTATCACTAGTGTACTGCATCCCCATATGTGCATGCTCAGCTGATTGGATGGTTTAAATAATGCAATGAATGTGATTGGCTACCAGGGCCGGGTCTACAGGGGGGCTGGGGGGGGCATTGCCCCTCCAGATTTTCCTTGTGCCCCCCCAAAAATGTCCAGCCAACCTTAAAATAACAGAGTCTCTTTACACAAAAACGTCTTCTTTAGGCAAGCGCTAGCGCTTACAGCTCCCGCCCACTAACATCTGATTAGCTTATTCGAACCTTGGAAGTCTTTTCAGCAGTATTTAAGTCACAGGAAAAGTACTACTGTTCTCTATGAAGGTAACTAAAAAAACGCATCTTTAAAATATGTATCAAAAACAATGCAATTTAGTATTACATAAACGTTATAACCCAACACATATTAAATTAAAACTTTTTTATAGTAAAACATGCCCAAAATAGCCCCTTATCCTTTCTTAGACTCACCTCATTATTTATTCATGCAAATACAACAGCCAATGGCAAGTCTCCAGCAGCATTTAATGTGTTTGTTTTAGATGTAGTTCTGTTTATTAAAATTAGAATATGCAGTTTGGTTGTGGCATACTATATAGTAGATATAAATGATATAAGATGGTTATACAGTAAATATACAGTATTGTAACAGCTGAGCATCGCGTGCAGTGCAGTTTTAAAATCAAATTTTAGTGGTTTTGTCATCGTCATTCATCATTCAGCTCGCGTTTGAGAAAAACTTCACACGCAAAAATCTACAGACTTTTAAGTTCAAGAGGAGCTTTCACTCCGCAAGGTCATCGTAAGGTAAAACGTTGTATTGTAATGTTGCGTTGTATTATAATATCTAATTTGCTGTGTTATAAACAAAGCAGTGTGATTTCTCTTTTGTCTCGTCGCAAATCACACTTACAGTATTTTAGGGCTTGTGCTTTTGTCTGGTGCTGTTATAGGCAAACAGGATAACCTTTGACGAATTTGTCATGCATGTCAAATTGCTTACATGATGCAACAATATATTATTTAAAGCATTGTTCTTTGTTGTGATATTCGAGGTTGCTGCAGCAGCATGTATGATAGGGTCAGGAATTAATGACAATACAGCTTATCACATTGAAAATACATTATTTTACATGAAGAAAATGTTTGAGAAGTGGAAATAAAGTTCCTAACAAGTGTTTATTTAGAATCAAGGCATATGTTGGGTAGGGTAGGTATAAGAATGGCTTTAATTTATCTATAAGTAAAATAATAGATTAAATGCAGTGTAAACATTAATAAAATATAGCTATATGTACAGCTTTATATTTATATCACCTGCTTGCCTGATTTCATTAACTGTGACTAAATGTGTCAAACTAGTGTAATCATTATAACATTATAAATCATTAATCTAATTGCATCTACTTTTAAAATGTGAACGTGCAAAATGACATATAAATTGCCTTTTATTATAAGACATGCAAAGTAATATTGGATTGAAACATCCATAATTTTAGTGTATGAATCATTTTAGTCGAGAAATGGCTGCCCACCCAAAAATCCTGACTGCCCCCCCAGTCCAGCAAGCCTAGTACCGGGCCTGTTGGCTACACTTACGCAGTGAATCGTGGGTTGGCTTCGTGCTTCACAGGTATGACGATGCTCACAAAGTTGTCTTTCAGTGCAGACTCTGGTTCCTCGCTATCACTGCAATAAACAAAAAATGCACATTAAAACATCACGATTCTCTGATTTATCTGATCTTTATTTTTGTTAATCACATAAGACATTAAAACAATACATGGATACAGTTCTTACGTGGTCGCAGTAACGTTGATAACAATGTCTTTACGAATATGAGAAGGATTGGGCTCAAATTGGATTTTGAAGGTTTCCTGTTGGACAAACGTAAACAAAATTAGTTAAACAACAACAAACATTTATTTATTTCTACGGGTGGTATCATTCAATTTCATGTATTATTTATAAATTATATAAATATAAATTTTTAAATATATGTGACCCTGTTTTCGAAATCCAGTCTAAAGTGTCGATATTAAATATTTCAACTTATATTTTCACAAAATCTTCTTTACATTATGTAGGATAAATTTCTGTAGAAAACAGTAAATCACAACAAAAAACTGATGATAGTGACAAGTCTTACCTCTTTGTTACTTCTGAGAAACGGATATCCAACTGCACACACTATTCTGGTGTTGTCAGTCTCACAGTCCTTATCCTTAGGCTACAAAAATGTATAAAATTAGTCAATATATAATATACAGCATGACAGATTTTACCTCATGCATACATAAAAATGTATTATAGCATAGTGACTTTTGTTTACATTTTCAGCTGATGTGCACAAATGTTAGTAATATATCTTAAAACGCGAAAGTCTTTGCATACTGTACGTGCAATATTTTAAGCGGTGTAAAACCCACCTCAACTTTGACATAGTTGATGTTTTCTGTGTGGCTTATCGTGACCTTGGTGTTGTAAGCATGATCTTCGGTATTGTGGATTTTAACGTTGACATAAAACTTCTCCTGGTTACTCCTTATGACAAGGCTAAAGAAAAACAACAAGTCAACGCAACATTTTAAATTAGATTTCTGTATTTCTCATAAAGATGCTTTAAAGTTTCTTTAGATGGTCAATGAAAGCATACAATATTGTGCTTTGGTGTAGATCTCAACTGGTCCCATAAGCAAACACAGTGTTGTTGTGTAAAGAAGCTGGAATACGGACTTAGATTTTGGAGCTATGATTTAAAGTAGGTTTGGTCTCAATGCTTTCAGTATACAGAATAAAGGAGATTTTTGATGTTTTGAAAGTCAACACAAGGGGGCAGCAGAAAACTATAAATGTAATACAGACGAACAATATCCTCAGCCCTTGGTCAGAACTGGTCCCTAGCTGTCACTGGGGTACACTTTAAAAGGGTCCAGATATGTGCCATTAGGAACAAATGTGTTTACATTTGATACCTCTGATGTACTAATATGAACTATGTAGGTGCAAAGCTGAACTTTTGGAAGGGGAATGCCCAATTGACAGCTAGAGTACATGTTTTGACCATTTTATCTGTACAACTGACTATCAATTTGTTGTCAATCTGAATCTTATAGAAAAGCAGATGGTATAATGTATTGTATTATTTTTTTTCATCTGTCAAGGTTAAAAATGTAAAGCCTCTTAAAATACCTTGAAATGTCAGCGGTCGCTTTGAGGTGAAGATTAGCAACACACTTGTCATCATTTCCACAGTCAACTAAAGCAATCTAGAGTCAAAGAAAATTTAAATGAATATTAGTAAACACCAAAAACAATGAAAAAGGTTTTATTACATCTGCCTTTCTACACTGTAAAAATTCCTTGTTGTACTTAATTTTTTACGTTTAATTAACTTGAATTTACAATTAATTTGAACTTTTTTGACTAGTGAAATGTTGCTTTAAGATATAAAAATAAAGTTGATATGTAAGATAATTTATTTTTTATTACTTTATTTTTTTATTTCTAGACGGTTTCAGCAGTAACAACATAAACAACTTTCGTGGTCAGCACGTAACTTCCGGTAAACTTCGCTAAGAATAAATGACAACAAAATACTTCAAACATAGCTTATTTATATAACAAGCAACATAAACCAAAACATTTGTTATTTTCGACGAGGTTCAGTTTAGCAACTAGTCAGACCATTAAAAATACTGAAACCGGAAGTAAAGTTCGAACCAGACGCTTATCGCGTCACCGCACATGCGTACAATGAAACTGTCTATAGCAACTCCTCACTAGTAAAAAAACTTTAAATTAAATGTAAATTCTTGTTTATTAAACTTAAAAATGTAAGTGAAACAAGGAATTTTTTACAGTGTAGAATCAGTCCCCTAAAAAGTCCAAATTGAACTGTACAATATAAGCTTTTAGGAATCTTTGTTGTTTTATGTCATTTCCCCACACTGTTTAATTGCAACCATCAATAAGCCATAAGATTACCAGAACTCTCAGAAATGGTTTTCCGGCTTTTACTGTAGAGTAGACACACAGAACAGAAGTGGAGGGAATAACATTGCCCGGTGTTCATGCACGCTCAAGTGCAGGATATGTGTGCTTTTCAATGACGGGCATTAAAAACGCAGAATTCTGCTGAGTTTTCTGCGGATATCTGCAGGCGTAGATTCCGTTTGGGCCTGCTGATTTCTTCAGGAAAACATACTCTTCTTCCTGATAATCTTATTTCTGCAGAATGCTGAACTGTCTGTTTGTTTGAGTATTTGTTTGTGTGAAGCAAGAGAGATAAAGACACTTCAACAAAACAAGGAGTTATATAACAAACAGTTATGTCAAGCTTAAAAATTGTCCTGGCTTCTGCCTCACGGCTGCAACTTAGTATGCAATCCCACGCTAAATGTGAAGTATAGGGCATTCGCCTAGTGGTTAGAGAATCGGGCATGTAACCCGAGAGTTGCCGGTTTAAGTTTCATTGGCTGGCAGGTTGCGACTGTGATGCTTTTGAGCAAGGCACCTTAACCCTAATTGACCTATGGCTAAGCCACGCCCCCTCCACTCACTCGGACAATCAACATTTGGTGATAGGCACTATGGCAGCTGTCACAGTAGGAGACATTTCACAGAAGGCAATTGATGATTTTTGGAGACATAAAGACTATTTATCATCTCAAAGTCACCAAAAGGGCCTTAACTATGCATTGGAGGGTTATATTAATAATTTTGTGGTTGAGAAGTTCGATGAAAAGCTTCAGCATACGTTTCCAGGACAGGCCTTTTTACTATCTTTACCAAAAGTAAGTTACCTCTCCATTAGTTTGGTGCTAGAGTATTTACATGAATCATTCAGCACAACATTGCTATTACAAATAAAAAAATTATCTCAGTTATTTACAGATACGTTAATGAAGCTAAGTGACATGATGTACATTACAACGCAGCTAAAAGCTAACGTTAACGTTTTCTAATGTTAGGCTAACGTTACGTTAGATAGTTGAAGATAACGTTCAAATACATTGTTGACTTAGCTTAGAACAGATGTAGGCATCCTTGTTTAAAGCAACACTATGTAGTTTTTTTACCTTTATATAATGTCTCTAAAATTATTTCAGTGATAGAACAACTTTTAACTGGACAAATTGTACTGTTGCTGCAACCTAAGCAGCCTCCTAGCTGCTACAAGCACAATCTGAAAGTGGCGGTGGAGGGTAGGAAACACAGCCCAGCCCCTCCCCCTGCCTGCAGAAGAGTGTCTGATACCAGGCACTGTTGCGCTTTTCAACCACATGGGGGAGCTGTAAGTCATTTTTACATGGAAACTACATAGTGTTGCTTTAATTTATCCAAGTTTAGTGGGTGTTGTGGTCTACCGCATAAGTGTCTGCTTAATCCAGATTAAGTTATCTCGGTTGAGATGTGGCTTGGGAAAGGGTTAAAAATACACACAGTCGCCCAGCTTTTCGGGATACCTAGTGTCGGAGTTGCATGTACCCCATGCACACCATTTGACCATTTTAAACCTAAAATGACAAGAAAAAATATATAATGACGAATGAAAACTGACGAACTGCAATGCATTTCAATGGACGCGGAAGGAAAGAATGTGCAAGTCTATTGGGTTGCTATGCGCACTGTGATTGGCTCGTCGCATTTGGGGGCGTGGCTTAGCCATAGGTCAATTGCTCTCTGGGCTTCATGACTTGCAGTGTGTGTCACTACTCAGTGGGATGGGTAAAATGCAGAGGTCATATTTCAAGTATGCTTTTGTCACGTTTCACTTTCAGTATACATACTACTACAGTACATGAAAAGTTCAGATGCAAAAGCCGCTAAACGTCTCCTCCTTCAAAAATGAAATAATATATGTATTATACATTCATCAAATACTTTTGCTTTAAATCCGCTTAATCCCGGCCCCCTCCTCCACATCTGCTCTTTAAAAGGGCACCTATTATATTGCTAAAAACAAGGTTATTTTTTGTATTTGGTATAATACAATGTGTTTGCTTAGTTTATGGTTAAAAAAACCACATAATTTTCCACATACCGTACATTTTTGTAGCTCCAGATTTCACCCTCTTCCTGAAATGCACGGATTTGAAAAGCTACCCTGATTGGCCAGCTAATCTGTACATTGTGATTGGCCTGAATATGTCTTATGTCAGGCGGAAATGTGACGCTTCTTACCATGTTTGAAAGATTAAGTTGCTAACAGGAGTTAACTTACAAGCTGAGTCTGAAGCAGAAGGGATAATGATAATGTCGGGAAGTAAACTGTTGCCTACCATCCGTGTGTTTGTTGTAGTCCAAGGAAAGAGATGCACGTTGGAGACGATAACTCGCGTTATAGTTAACTTTGGGGATTTGTACCTTTTGCATATCGTTATGTACTAATACACACTTACACACCAAACGTAAATAGGACAAAAGGTGCTCTTTAAATTTGGAACATCATTGCTTATCAGAATCTCATTATAACTGCATGTACAGTAAGGGAGTGCTGTCTTCAACATGGTGAAAGTCTCCCACACTCTAAAATATGCCGGGCCATTTGTTTCCACCCTAAATGCTGGCTCGAGCCTTTCGAGTCGTGTTTTTGGGTTGTTTTTTTGTGTTACTCAGCAGACAATCTCACTGATAGTTGAAACAATGCATCCCACATCCCTCACAGCACAACCCAGCTGTTGCTTTTATATCACCTTCGACACTGAGCGATTTCTCTGATTTGTCTCAAATAAAATAAATAAATAAATTCAAATAATGGTTTGTATGTATTTAATTTAAAAAGTCATTACACATTAATAGGACGAGAAGGCACATTGGTTGTTTTGCGCTGGGGAAACACCTTGTGTAAAATATAAGAGTCTGTTTACTTTGGATGTTAAGCTATTTTCAAAAACTTTTAAGAGACATAAACAAGCACAGGGTGCACTGCTTTGTTATGCGCAGGTTATGTAGAGTCAGCCTTGACATGTTTTAGCAACCAGTGGGGTTTTAGTCTAAGATTTACAGTTCACCAGCACAGGAGATCCAACAGCAAAAAAGCAATGACAAAGACAGATAATTAAAACAAACTAATATTCTTATTAAAATCAAGAAATTTTTGCTTGGTTAAATGAACAACTCGACTATGTCCTATTAAAGTTATGTCCTATATCTATCCAGCATTTTTTTTTTTAAATGCAGTGCTAATAAAATAAGAGCGACTTCATTTGGTGCACCCAGATCTGCACATTCATTTAATGAATATTATATCTGCAGCAGTTGGTTTAGCGGTTACTGGAGCAGTAAATATTGCACTCTGTGCCCTACACTTACAGTCAATAAACTGTAAACCTGCACCTCAGCAGTATACACACTTATTATACAGGAGAAATAGTGAGAACGGCATCTTACGGTTTTGTTAATTGATGTCGGTAACGCTGCATCCAGCACCGGACCTTTATCCTCTTCCACTAAACCGAATTCCAGTGTGACCATAATGGGATCTCTGAAATCCAGCTTATCCTGTAATGGATAATAAAAGATGTTGCCAATCTTTTAGTACCAAGCTTAATGTCAAGCGGCATAAATAAGCAGATTGAGAAGTTTCAAAAATGCGTCCAGATTGTTTCTCTCACTATTTTATTACATCACATGTTATTGCTTAAATACTGACTATCAGTTAATAATGATACATTTGCAGTATGGCAGTGTTTCTTAACCTTTCTTGTACAGTATGTATGCTCAAAGTCATTAGCAGAACTTATTCAATCATGTTAATTAAAAACTACACTTTCAGAAAAAATTGACCCTTTAAAAGGGCCATTACATGAAAATCTGACTTCTTCCATGCATGTTTAAGTGCTATAATTGGTCCCCAGCGCTTCTATCAACATAGAAAAATGTGAAAAAATTCAACCCATTAACTTAGTTTTGGTAAACCATTCTCTGTAAGCACGTGAAAAAATAGGTAATTGAAATTTGGCTCTCCTTATGATGTCATAAGCAGCTCTTATTATGATAATACCGCCTCTTAAAGGGGACAGAGAATGAAAAAACATTTTACCTTGTCTTTGTTGAATAATGGTAGTCTACTCACATTCACAAACATACAAAAGTGCTACACATGCTAAACATCTCAGTCTCATAGAAATTCCTCTTTAAGAAATGTCAGCCAGAAAACGGCCTAATCTGAAAAGATGATGCTTATGACATCACAGGCATCTCACTGCCCCTCCACTTTAAAATAATTGGCTACATATTTTGAGTGGCAGCAAAGTCAGCCAATCAGTAATGAGAATGCAAGTTAAGCCAGTAGGGGGAGCCAAATAGGTGCAAAACCACTTGTTTAAAATCCCCCACCTAATAGAGCTATCTTATAGAGGTTTTTATGAAGCTTCTAAGGCATTACAGACCCAAACAAAAAAACACCCAAAACGGCACACACCTATAAAGTGGCAATTTTAACATGCTATAATAAATTATCTATATGGTATTTTGAGCTAAAACTTCACATATGTGCTCTAGTGACACCAAAGATTGATTTGACATCTTAAAAAAGTATTGTGACATGACCCCTTTAAAAAGGTCCTATGTACACATTTGTTAGTTCAGTACCAATATGTACCTGTACATTCTGAAAGGGAACCACTCCAGTGACAGCTAGGGAAATTTTTATCAAAATGTTTAGATTACCCCTGCTTATGTACACCTGGGGTCCATGCACCTGTGATTTGTGGTTTCTCCTAACAGTATGTTTTATGTTGGCTTTCTACAGTACATCATCATGACTTCAGAGCTCACAGGTCAGCTACGTACTAAACTGCTGGATGTTTTGCAGTCTCTCGACAGAGGCTGTTGTTCATTTTACTGCAGTCGGACCATTTTCTCAAGCCTTTGATCAGAGAACTTCTGGCTTTTATTAAACTCCAACCCTCTTGGATTCAAACGCTTACTTTTATGCTCTTTATCTACTGAGTGACATTTAAATAACGTAATCTAGATCAGAAGTAAACAAAGCGCACATTTAGTGGTTTCAAAGCAAAGGGACTGGTTTTAAAAGATCTGTGTACAGCAATGTTTAGTGTTCGACTGATATGGGTTTATAGAGAGCTATGTGGCCAGTTGGCTAATGTGAGAGACAAACAAAACATAGGTGAAACTAAATAAAAAAAAAAGTGCTATCCTATTAAGTATTTGAAAACAATTTGCAAAACATTTGTACAAATAAACAAAATAAGTTAAAGTGCATAATGTACCTGTATAAAAATGATTTGTGATTGTTTGTAATGTAAGGTTCACTTGTTTTATAATACATTTGTGTCCCCAGCTGTGGATCTGACATCTCACGCTACTGTTTGAATAAAACTTTGCTGTACGCCGGAGTGCTGTTGTATTCTTTAGTGTCTTATCTGACTGTTTTTTCATTAGGAACAGCTAATTTAAGAAACAGAAAGATTTAGCGCAGTGGTTCCCATCTCCAGAGCTCCCCCCCACCCGAAAGTGTTAGATGTCTCCTGATATAAAACACCTGATTCCACTCATCAGACTCCTTCCAGAATGTTTGAACGTTTCCTTAATTAACACACTGATGAACTGAATCTTTATATATGGAGACATCTAAAATTTTTGGGGAGGGGAGAGTTAACTGATAGCGAACAATAAGAAACATTTATTGTCTGATACCAGGAAAAGAAAATCTAAATATCATCAGCTATACTGGCAACTTCAATATATCGGTCACTCCGTATTTTACAAGTTGGCTAATTTGGATTATCTCGTCAATTAAGAGAAAACGCTTCCCTGCCAATGACGAGTTTTTACGGCATACCATATTTCAGCTATTATCCACTAGGTGGTGCTCTTAACCAACTTATAAAACACAGAAGCATCCACTAACGCCAAAACTGTAAATACTCTGGCTGTTTCTCAATTCTAAGAACGCAAAGAACGGCCTTGCGTTCTTGTGGAGACTGGTCTTGCAAGGCGACCTTGGAAGAACACACTCAGAAGGTCGCGAGAACACAGAACGCACTTGTGAGAATTGAGATGTGTGCGATCTTCCTGCTGGTCACGGGACCTCCCCAGATTTCACCGCGCAAGTCTGCACTCGATGGATCCTCAATATCAAGAACTCATCAGAGTATTTTCACATGTCCTCTGTACTTGCGTTCTTGAGAATTGGAATTGAACTTCGACTGTTAATGATGACGTAGATCGAGGACACAAGGACGCAAGATCGCTGAAGAACGCATACTGAGAAACAGCGTCTGTGTATGTTTTGATTATCGCTCTAAATCTAGTCTCTATCAAAAGTCCTTTACAAAAATGTAATTAATTCAGCTTTTTTGCTCAAAATTTGATATTTTTAAGAAACCATATTTGCGAGGTGATAAAAATACAAATAAAGATAGGATGAAAAGTTTTTTCTTTGAAAGCAGAGGATCTGTTCTTTCTTTTGATATATTGTATGTTTATACATTTAAAGAAGAACATTGTGAAAATCTTAAAAAATGCTGCCGCTGGCGAGGAATAAGATACCACCACAAACATACGTTTTTGTTAGATGATATAGTTTCACCCCTATACAAGTCATATCCTCCTCATTTTTTTTTCTTTTACTTAAACTTAATAAATTAATATAAGTAATTTCAACTATATATTAGTCAAAAACTTAAAGGAACAGTATGTAGGATTGTGGTTAAAACTGGTACTGCAATCACAAAACTTGTGGCTAAAACTGGTACTGCAATCTTACAACTGGTGGCCAGTACACAACATGACAACATAAAGTTGAAGGCTGCAACTCCACTTTTTAAATGACAATATCCTTGCCGGACCACTGTTGTCAGTGATATAAGTATTTGAAATGAAAATGATTTCTTAATGTCTAGTGACATATCAGGGCCATTTTATGATTAATTGAGATACATTTCTTACATACTGTTCCTTTAAATAGTAGTTTAATTGACTTGCATAACCAGTTTGATTAAACTTGCACTAATTCAGAAAACATGAACATGATAACATGTTATGATAATAAAGTCATACAATTTGACGAATCTCATACAGAAATCCTTTGAGAAAAGTTTTGTGTAGCCCTTGACTGCTCTGTTCTTGCATATGAGAAGATTGATTTACTTGCCGACGTGTAGAAGGTGTGTTCTCTGCAAAGCGTGCCATCGATAGATACGTTTTTCTGCAACCTTCTTTCGTCTGTTTCATTGAAGCGTCCTCTGGAGATCGCTCTAAGAGAGTCCAGTGTCAAACTGTACCTGATGACTGAATGAAGAGAAAAGAAATCAAGTCCATGTTTTTAAATGCTTAACTTTCATTAAACTTGGTTAAAGAGGAAAATAAAAGCCAATAAATAGCAACGCAAAGTTCATGGTTTGTTCCCCAGAGGACACACATACTGATCAAATATGTTTAGATTAAGTGCACTGTAAGATAAAACATCTGCCAAATGCATAACTGCCCTTCATTTACCATTTTTTGTGTCGGTTTCTTTCCCCTTGATTTGATACTTGAAGCAGACTTTGGTCTTCACACATACTGTGGTCTTGCCGTGGACCTGACACGTCTGTTGCAGATTGATCTTGCTTGGGTCGAAGGTCATATTTGCAAAAAGTTCTGCAACATCCCGAGACCTGGAATAAACGCGTAACGTTTTCACATGGTGCTTATGTAAACGGAGCGATGTTTGGAGGATGAACTGGCGCTTTACTTTATTTTGTACAACAACAGCTGGTTCATACTGAAGATCACAGATCTTCACCTTCTGGTAGTTTTCAAACATTTCGGTAATTAGAGGCAAATGGAAAACCCCTGTAAGGTCTGGACAGTTAAAATGGAACTAAAATTCATGGCTTTGCACTACATTTTTTAAATCTCAGTCATTTTCTGGATTTTCTGAAATAGACTATATGATATGTTGGGTGACCTAAGAAAAAAAAAAACGCTGCCAAGAGTTTAGTTTCCTTTCGGAGACTCTCACACAATTTTACAGCCAGTCTCAAAAGAAACGGGACATGACCCCTGATGGACAAGCTTAGGCAGTGTGGGATATTTCGGCTCTGGTTCAAATTTGAGACAGCTGCTGTGGATGGGAACGGGAACCAGACATCCAGAGGGTAGTGGGTTCAAGTTACATACAGTGGGAATTGAAAAGTTGTAATATAATATAACATTATCATATATTATACTTTAAGATTTTTAGACACTTACCAATAAAGTGCGGCGCCTCCTATTCCACCAATGGTGACATCTATGATACCGTCATCATTTAAATCCATGATGCCGTGAATTGATTGGCCAAAGAACTTCATCTTTTCTCCATCTCCCCCAGCAGCGATGCGCTGAATACACATATATAAAAACCATAATTATAGACCAATGTGCCATAGTCGTACACTGCAACACTGTTATGAGACAATTTACCTGTACATATTCATTCTTTATTGATTTCTGAGAACCGTGATAAATATACACCGCTCCTCTGTGGTCATTCTCTAATGGCGATCCAATCACAATGTCATTGAATTTGTCCTTGTTGAGGTCGGTTACGGCAGCGATCGCCGTACCGAATCGTGCTCCGCACGGCTCATTTTTAATAGTGCTTTTACAGTTACTGTTCGAGTGACCATAACAGCATGTTTGATTGACTGGCTTGAGTGTCATCTCATGTTCAAACAGCCCATCCTATCATGAAAACAAGAAGAAAGATGAATTGAGTGTTAAGAGCTGTGTACATCTCCCTGTGAGGCCTTGGCCTAGTGCTTAAAAATCTGGCCTCAAAACTGAAACATTGTAAGTTTGACCCCTGTTACTGGAACTTTAGCTGTTGTGTTCATGAGTAAAAACATCAGTAAACATTTTAATAAATATTTTTAGGGCTGGGCAAAGATTAACCGCGATTAATCGCATACAAAATAAAAGTGATTTTTTGCATAATATATGTGTGTGTGTGTGTGTGTGTGAAATTATTATGTATATTTAACTACACACACATACATATATTTATTTCAGATTTTTTTTATTTATATATACTTTTTTATTTATATATCATATAGAATATATAAAAATAGAAATAAATATTTATAAACATGTAAATGTTTCTAAAATACATACATGAATGTGTGTATATTTATATATACATAATAAATTACACACAGCAAACACTTATATATCATGCAAAAAAAAATCACTTTTATTTTGTATGCGATTAATCGCGATTAATCTTTGCCCAGCAGGTTTCTACTGGCCATGCAAATATTACGACAATGTAATACAAAAAACTGTCTGTATTTGTAAACACATTATAAATGTGAGAAATGTATTGCTGAAACATGTTACAAAGACTGAACTGTGTAACACTGAATTGTGGAGTAACACACACATTTTTTTGTTTAGGATTATTTGGGCGGGGCTAAAACGGTGGTTCAAAGATGCACTGGGGCCATCTGTTTGTCCAAGATTTTGATAATTTATATTATTTACTTGTTTTTTTTATCATTCAAATTTGGCTTGGTGGTTAATATCACATTTTTCTTTGGTGTCGCAAACTGAGAGCAAATTTATTATCAGACCTTATACAGGCTTACATTTTTCTTATAATTTATTTACCCCTCATGCCATCCCAGACTGCAAAAAATGACTTTCTTAATTAGTATTTTTGTCTTGTTTTCAGTACAAATATCTAGAAATTCTTAAATCAAGATGTATTTTTTGATAAGCAAAATGCTAAGTCTAGTCTTCTTAAGTCTAGTTTTTAGACAAAAAATATATATATATAATTTAAGTGAATTTGTGTTTGAAACAAGCAAATAAATCTGCCAATGAAATAAGGAAAAAAATCTTGCAATAAGTTTTACTTTTTTCTTAAACACTCAAGAAACCCCATTGGCAAATATTTTTGCTTGTTACAAAATATATTTTTATCTAAAAACTAGACTTATTTTCTATCAAGAAAATACACATTGATTTAAGAATTTATTTGTACTGAAAACTAAGCTAGAAAGTCATTTTTTGCCGTGTATATAACAACTTCTTTTTTTATTGAATACAAACTAATAATTTGACTAACAATTCAATGTGACCCTGCCTGTAATGTTTTGTGATTTATTGTGTTCTACATAAAATAATTATACGTAATATGAAGAACATTCTGAACATTTGATGCTCCAAAACTCAAAATCAGATGAAACTTTAGCCTGGATTGCATAGACAGGTCACAAATAATGACAATAATATTTATTTTACATAAAAATCCTTACAATGGTTCAATTTGAAAATTGTCGAAAACAAAACACAGAAGGATTAAAAATGCATGTGGAATATCAATATCTTTGCCTTTCACCATAAAATGCATTACAAAGAAACACTGACCGACTAGCAAATCAACCGCTCCATTTAAGCCTCTATTTGGAAGCTCTTGGGAGCAGGTGTTCGGATGGAGACGTTACAATTTCATATGATTTCCATTACCCAAAATGCCAAGCTGCCGCTCTCGCTCTCATTCCAAACCCTTCACTATTCTGAAACTACTTATCTCAGTAAAACATTCACAACACACATCACAGAGCAAACACACACTCTCAAGTCTCATGAGACAGATACGGATTTACTGCTCCCACTTGGAATGCCAGGACATCTCTCCTCCACACATGTTTTCAGTATGTGGAATGGGCCATATCACGCTTGTGTGAACAGATGAAAGACACCCACACGTACATACCTCATTGAGTTTGTAGACATAGACTTGACCTTGTTCGTCCCTCTCCGGCCCCATGTACATCGGAGATCCTACCAGAAGTATGTCGGTGTAATTGTCTTGGTCAATGTCATGCGTCTGGAGAACGCTGCCGAAATACGAGCCAATCTGAGAAGAACATGATACATTTAATATCACCACTGAGATTAAATCCGAAATCACACTTGAAACAAAAGTGCAAAAAATGAATGTCTTACTTAGTTTTTTTTTGTCTTGTTTTCTAATATAAATATCTGAAAATTCTAAAATTGAGATAAATTTACTTGGTAAGCAAATGGCTTAAGATAATAAGTCTTGTTTTTTTAAATAAATGATGAAAATCAATAGTTTTTTTTTTACTTAAAACAAGTCAAACTATATACCAGTGCAGTAAGAAAAATAAACTTAATTCCAGTTTCAACTTAATTCACTAAACTTAATTAAAAAAAATTTTCTTACTGCACTGGAGATATTTTGGCTTGTTTTAAGTAAAAAAAAGCTTGATTTTCATCATTTATTTCAATAAACAAGACTTAATATCTTAAGCCACTTGCTTACAAAGTAAATGTATCTCAATTTTTAGATATTTATATTAGAAAACAAGACACAGATACTAAATAAGACATTAATTGTTTGCAGTGTACCAGGGGTGCCCAAAATTTCCTACCAAGGGCCAAAAATCAAACCTGACTGAGGGCCGTGGGCCGAAAGTAAATGTTGTGGTTTATATTAAAATTTAAGTTGCCCTGAATCACCTAATTTATAATATTCTTATATTTACACTGCAAAAAATGATTTTCAAGAAAAAAGATTCTTAGTATTTTTTTGTTGTTTTCAGTAAAAATATAAAAAAATTCTTAAAATTGTTCTAGTTTTAATAAATAAATAAGTCTAGTTTTAAGACCAAAAATAACTTTAGGTGATTTTGTGCATTAAAAAAGTAAAAAAAAATCTGCCAATGGGGTAAGCTAATTTTTCTTAATTTTTTTTATTTATTGTTTAAGAAAAATGTTCAAGATTTTTTACTTACCCCATTGGCAGATTTTTTTGCTTGTTTTATGCACAAAATAACTTAAATTTGATATTTTTGGTCTAAAAAATAGACTTATTTTATTGGGTCGTTTTGCTCATCAAGAAAAAGCATCTTAAGAATTTTTTTTATATTTTTACTGAAAACAAGACAAAAATACTTGAAAATCATTTTTTGCAGTGTAAAAAATAAATGAACAAATAAGCATTCTGTTTAAGCATATAACTAATGAAGTTTTATTTTCAAAGCTAACTGTTGTAAAAAAAAAAGAAATAATTTTGCCAATCAATTTTACATTTTCTTTCGTCTGTGTGACACTGCCTCAACCTCTACATTATTAGCCTATAGTGCCTGAGTTTCATGAGTTTTGTAATGAATTCTATTACACCTTTGGCTTCAAGTATACATGTACATTAAAAATCACTTTAATTTCTTGCATTTAATTTCAATTTACATGTTGTAATTTTCAAAAATGTTTATATTGTGAAAAATGGCTTTCTTACTTAGTATTTTAACTTGTTTGTAAAAATATCTAAAACTTCTTAAAATAAAGATGTATTTTCTTGATGAGCAAAATGACCTAGGAAAATAAGTCTAGTTTTTAGAT
Organism: Paramisgurnus dabryanus; assembly: GCF_030506205.2. Lineage (NCBI taxonomy): Eukaryota > Metazoa > Chordata > Actinopteri > Cypriniformes > Cobitidae > Paramisgurnus > Paramisgurnus dabryanus. Next base: position 22,004,974 of record NC_133346.1, read on the forward strand.
AAAAATATAAACTTTAAGTAATTTAATGCAATTAAACACTAAATTACTTTTTTTGCTTGTTTTAAGCACAAATTCGCTTAAATTTTAAGCAAATTTTTTTTGGCTCAATAAGAAAATACATCGTAATTAAAGAATTTTTAGATATTTTTACTGAAAACAAGACAAAAATACCAAGTAAGAAAGTCATTTTTTTTTCATTGTAATTAAAAAATATGAAAATCTACAAAGATGACATTTATCCTTTTTCCTTATCTACGTGACATGACGGGCCAAATTTAAGGTCATTGCGGGCCAACTTTGGGCCCAAATTTGGGCACCTCTGCTGTATACAGTATTTATTGTTGTTAATCAATTGTGACACTGCCAGTGAAAACCCAGCTGAACCAAATCTCTTGTGGTTTTCTGTTTTCTACATAAAGAACATTGGGTGAAAATATAACCCTGATATCTTTAATATTGACATGAGTAAGGTCATATCAAAGATTGAAAACAATGACTGAAATCAAACTTTTACCATTAAAGTTTGATGAAAATCAAACTCATCTTAGATTATGAGACTGACCTGGATAGGATCCTTGAGTTTACCTTGAGTTGCGAAATTGTGAATTATTTTCAACCTAACATTTTTAAGTGACACAAAACAAGTTTTCCTGGGATCCTCCGAAAACGGATAAGGATGATAAAGCCTCACACACCTGCTCTCCATTCAGCGTCTGTGTAATAGTGATATTTTCCCCATCAAATCGGTACACAGTGACACGGCCGCTGTGGTTAAACCGTGGCGCTCCTGTGATGTACAGCACCCCTTTAGGTGTGTATGCTGACTGCACGTCATAACCTGCAACCAAAACCACAATGTAACCTTTACCACAACAACACCAGCGCTACCTCATACGTCATAGATGGCAGTCTGCACACTTTATCAAAAACAGCTGGAACTATAATCATAAACTGTTTAATATTTAGAAACACAGACATCATCCATTCATGTTAGAATAAACCAACATGACCGATTGTTACTTTTAATACTCAAATCAGCATTTAGGAAATGTTTCAAACATTGTTTCTCTTTAAACATTCAAGTCATTTCGAGTTCCCCAGCCATTGTTTCATTCTGAAGCGACGTCCTTAAAAGGGTATATGAGAAGCGCGTGTGAGTGTTTATGAAATAGTAGCAGTCTGTGACAATGTGTTTAGGCTTCTGAGACAAAGTCTGTGTTTATTAACTGCCCTTAACTGACTCGCTCATGGCATCACTGTGATGGATATAAAATTCCAAATGTGTTTATAGAAAATGTTATCGGTAATAATGTGGTATCTCATAATACTCTACTATCAGTAACGGTAGGCCTGAAAGTCAGAAATAGTCGATATGATTGCTATAAAAAAGAATAAGAAGTTTGCATTAGAAAAGTGATTTGCTATACACGTTAAACTGTGGTGCTTGTATGGGCAACGCAGGTTCAGATCTGACTCGCAACATATTCTTACCTACGTATCCAGACATGCCTTCGTACCTCTGCACCGCAGGATTATGGAAGGCGCTCTTTTTGGGAACAACAAATGTATTGTCGGCTTGCATCACTACGGTGCCATTCCAGTCGTAAGCTCCTACAGCTCCCAGCATGACACCAGCCTGTGAGAAAGACATCCATTAAAACAAACCCGTTGGGTGCATACATATGGGAATGGATTTGAAATAAGAGGGTATTCTATAAGCATTAAAATCACTCATTTATTGCAGACCATTGCAATGTGCATACAGTGATATTCACATTTGCTATATCTTGGAAAATTCGATATCTTGCAGTCCTGCCTGACATCCTCATGTTGAATGCTGTATTCTAATTGGCTGAGAAATGTTCTATGGGTGTTGATTATTTTCAGTAATCTGCACACATAAGAAAATAATGGACACCCGCAAGGTAATGTCACTCCGCTTCGCGTCGTGCCGCATTACCACCTTGGGTGTGCATTATTTTATTATAATTCAATGGCCCGTCGTCAATTATTCCTTACTTATTGCACAGGAAATTGCAGCTTTAGGCATTCTGGTATACAATAACAAATTTTGTACATAAAGAAGTGACATGACGATAATTAAATATGGACAGAAATGTAATCTTTGGGTGAACTATGTCTTTAACCGTGCAATGTGTTTATAGATGCGCTTAGCAGTCCAATTGAAAATGTGTTACCTAAGTAACACTGAAACCTGGCTAAGGCTATGTTTAAATGACAGCGATGTAGTAGAAAACGAAGAAGTTCTTTCTTTGCATTTTTTTTATTAAACGTACACAGGATGCACTGTCAAAAAGATTTGCATTAACATGGATCCGCAAAGACCACTAAAACGTTGTATTATGCATGTTAGGCCAGTAGATGGCGATGTTACTTTGTAAAGAAACACTGCACTAACGATGTGTATCGCTTTTACAGAGTGATAAATATAAACAATGAATACAGCACGAGCATCAAGCTGTTTTGTTTAAACGGACAATTAGTTACTAAGTGACCTGGGACTACAAAGCACTAAAATACTGTAAACTTTGTTAGAGAAGCGATAATAAACTTAGTATCTTGAGCAGAACAAACAAAGTCCTGTAGGCCGCCATTGCTGTTTTGGTTATATTTGCGCATGGCTGTAGACTAAATTAACACATGCGCATGATGTTACCGTTCTAACAAATTTGTGTTTATGTAGTTACACGGAGACGACTAGGCATCGCTTTCAAAAACTTGCACTTTGAAACCCCGTCTTTTAAAGTTAGCACTTTCAAAACCACAAAATGTTGTTGTTGTGTAAGCGTAAAAACATTATCGGTTTAAGTCGAAAACTCTGTTGTATAGCTACCTCACAAGCATTTGCTTGTTTACTCTGGGGTTTGCATAAGATGCTAACTGCACATCACAAACCACAATAAGCAAAGGTACACAAGATAACAGAAGACACCAAAATCTGATCTTCTTTCACTTAAAAAAAAATACTCTTAAAGGAGGTTGATCATGTGACCAGACTGACACTTACTTTAGACGTGTGAGCGCTGAACCCTGACTGCGACATTTCCATCTCAAATGAGGATGTGTGGTTCCCTGATGTGGCTGTTAGACAAACAATTATTAAACATAATTTAATGTTTACCACAACATTTATGATTGAGACTTGTAGATGACTGAAAATAAAACAAGGTATTTCATTTTTCTGAAGAATAATTGGAGGATGCACCGATACCACTTTTTTGGAATACGAGTACGAGTACGAGTACTTGCATTTCAGTACTTGCCGATACCGATACCGAGTACTTAATAAAAAAAACATGATTTAAATTTACAGGTAACAGCTTTAGTCATATAATTTAACAAAAAAACAAAGGACTAGTTTTCCAGTTTGTAGTAAACTCTGCCTCTTTGGACAACACAAGAGGCATTAACCCCTTACACGCCGCTCAAACATAGACATTTCTCAGACCGTGGTATCGATTCCAGGAATCAGGGGACTTTTAACGAGTATGAGTACTTTAGAAAATGTGGTATCGAGGCCGATACCCGATACCAGTATCGGTATCGGTGCATCCCTAATTCTGGCCTTGCTATACTTATTGCCATTATGCTAAAATATCCAGGGCGGTTGCCAGGATGTTGTTATGTGTTTTTTAAACCGTGTGAGTGTTTTGAGCATATTGTTGTCCAATACTGGATCAAATAAAAAAACCCAATTCTATGTGATATGTGACAATGGACCATACAACCATCACTGTCATAAGTCGCACAGGTATATTTGTAGCAATAGCCCTCAACACATTGTATGCGAATGCCAAAATCATTAGGATATTAAGTAAAGATCAGGTTCCATGAAGATATTTTGCAAATTTCATAACGTCAATATATAAAAAAAATATTTATCATTAGTAATATGTTTTGCTAAGGACTTCATTTGGACAACTTTAAAGGTGATTTTCTCAATATTTCAATGTCTTTGCACCTTCAGATTCCAGATTTTCAAATAGTTGTTGTCCTATCCATACATCAATGGAAAGTTTATTTATTCAGAAATTCAAAAACATTGACTCTTATGACCGGTGTTGTGATTCAGGGTCACATATTATGACTCTCATCCATTCTTTAAACTATGTTTATTACTTTGGTTTGGGTTATTACTTTAGCAAACATCCCATAAAACACAGAATGTAAACTATTCATTACATAATAAAGTGATGTATTAAGCATGTTACCTTCTAAGGCAAAGATCTTGCTTCCAAGCGCATCAACGATGTTTACTAGTGCGCTTTCATCCGACACATTGAAGAAATGATCATTTTTGTTCTCACTAGCAATGTCTTCAATTTCCTTAATAAACTTCTTCACATCTTCAGTGCTTTTATTTTGTCGATTGTAGTCACCAAGGACCTGCAATAAAAGACACATTACATACAGCAAGTTTACAATTAAATTCAATCTGTTGATTACTTTATGATATACTAATTGGTTAGCATTTGAGGACCTCAGATGCAGAAGCCGCTAAACATCACCTCTGTCAAAAATGAGATAACCGAATGCTCTCAGCAAGTATTATACTGTATGTTCATCATATAATCCCAGCCTCAGGCTATTCAGAAATAACACTTTGTTATTAAAATAATAATTTTTTCAGCTGCACAGAAGATGAATTTGATGAACGACGGCACACAAAACAACCGTGGATCACATTCAAACTTGTGTTTCTTGGCAGTCACATAAATCACAGCACCATCTAAAGTGAGATTTAATTTATTTGTTTTTATATTTTGACTTGTATTATTTGCAATGTTACTAATTGCATCTTTAGTGATTTTGCAACTGTTTATTATGTTTTGTCCAAAGTGGAGGGTTTTGCCAAAAAAGCTGCCATGCACTTGGTGTTTTGCGGAGAAAGTCAAATTTGTTTAATACTAATGCAATTACTAAAGTGTCATTTGTGAAAAAAAGGCATTTCAGTTACTAATAACAATTTCATTTCTATTAAAGTGAAATGTCAGACACAATTTTTTGCATCTAAACTCCTCATTTTATTATATGTGGATGAACACACTTACAGCAATGGCAAACCTCTCAATACCATCCTTTTCACACTCATCAATGACATCTTTTAATCTGTAGTAGTCATGTGACTCTCCATCTGTGACGATCACCATGACTTTTTTGACGCCCAGTCTCGCCCCTCTCTCCTTCGTAAAGGCCTCTTTCCTTTAGAGGATAAACAATGAGTTAAAAGTTGTTTAGGCTCTAAAAAAACTTTCTGCACAGATTCCTCTGTCTGAATAAAAGTTTCATGTGATGTTTATTTATGCCATTAGCTATCAATGTTCTGTAGAAAAACTAGATTCCAAGTTAGCCATGACTAATTTATTATATTATATATATAAAAGTTATAGGGTTATCATGTGATCTACATGTGCCTGCTTCAATAAGGCGACCGTTTATATAACAGTTTTGTCTAAGCTACTGATACACGGTCAGAATTTTTTTTTTTTTTTAAATGGTCCCTATTCACTTGTTAGGTACCCTTTCAAAAAGCACACATATGCACCTTAAGAGTTCATAGGGATCTTTGTTTTTTTTTTTCTGACAGTATATGATCTTATGTGAGTGAGATTTTTTGACATTTTTTTTAAGAACACTTAAATGTTGTTTTAAATGAAGGATAAACTGAGGTCACCTTTCTAAAAACTATTATGAGAGATTATTTGGACACACCTTGCTGTATCAATGCCAAGAGCCGTCATGGTTTTGTGTCCGGTTTTTTGTGGGATACCAGCAGCTTTTTCAACAAGCTCCTTTGTGTTGTTGAACTGGCTGAGATTAAAGACGTGGCCGACTTCATCTCCATACGACACGATGCCCACCTAAAGACATAAAAATTGACACATCAAGTCTAACATGTGCTCTGGGTGGTCCTTGTGTATACACATCTATTACTCTGCTAAATATCTGGGTGTGTGCTGACTCAAATGTGATGTCATCCTCAGGAAAAAGTTTAGAGGAACATTTATTTAACTGTGGATTATGCGGTATTTCTCCAGCTCAATGTTACAGTATATTTTCCAGTGGTCAAGCTAGATTTTAATTTCCTTAAATATAAAAGCAACCAATAGTATCTTCATGGAAACTCTGTGTCTTTCTTCTTATAATTTTAGCATCAGCTGATGACAGTTCAGCTACATTAAACTAAAGCACGGTTTTGACAAAATACAAATTGCTTTCAGTTTTCCCCCAAGCAAACAAAACATCAGATTCAACCACACTGTACTACTGTTTTTAAAGAAATAGTTCAGCCCCAAATATTTTGTTTTATTTATGTACCCTTGATACCATGATTTTGCTCTAAAACCAGTATGACTTTATTTCTTCCATGCAAAACAAAAGCTGAGAAATATCATGGCCGCCCTTTTTTTTAATAATATAAAGATTTGGCATGAAGAATATGTTACATCCAGTATACTTTAATGCTGTTAATCCATATGAAAAAATACTATAGTATATTAAGTATTTAAGGTTCAAAACCCTGTATACAGACGGTTTCAGCAGTAACAACATAAACAACCGGCTTTCGTGGTCAACATGTAACTTCTGGTAAACTCTGCTAAGAATAAATAACGAAAAGTACTTTAAGCTTAGTTTATTTATATAACAAGCAAAATAAACAACACGTAGATTACCTAGGAAACCAAAACACTTGTTATTTTCGACGAGGTATTTGTTCAAGAGTTCAGTTTTGCAACTAGTCAGACCATTAAAAAAACTGAAACCGGAAGTAAAGTTCGAAGCAGACGCGTATCGTACGGAGCCCTGCTAGGGTCAGGTGTGGAAAAAATAAAAGTCGTTTGTAAACTGTTCCCTCGGATTACTAAACCGTGCGCACGGATTAGTAAACTGTGCCCTCAGTTTTACAATCCGTGCGCACCGATTACTAAACCATGCCCTCAGTTTTACAATCTGTGCGCACGGATTACTAAACTGTGCCCTCAGTTTTTGCAATCCGTACCCACGAATTTATACACCGTGCGCACGCTTTTACAATCAGTTCTCACAGTTTTGCATTGCCTACTGGATTAGCCCCTCCCTCATTTTAGAAATCGCTTTGTTGCTTTTATTCATGCTTTCCAAGCTTGTTATTAATGTTTGATATTTTCGGAAATTAATAAAGTTTTAACTGTGTCGAGCTGTTTTATATGTTCCTAACTGGAAACGTGCTTTACGTAATATTTACGAAATGTTTAAATCGGATGCTACAGTAATATCTTTGTGTAAAATGTACAGATGTTATTTAGATTTATTCATAAAAATAAAATAAGCATTTAACTAACAAATTATTTCTACATATCCTTCTACAAATCCTGAAGACATTATTTTGTTTTTGTCTCTAAAGGTATTGTCAGTGTTATACAGTTTAGCTGTTCATCAATACAACATCCTGTGAAATCTTACTCGGGCAGGTCCAATATCAATGTTCTGGAGAAACTTGACCAGGAACTCAGTGATATGATTCCAGGGGTAGATGCTGTTGGATCCATCCAGCACTATGACAATGTCCATATCCTGCTTGCACTCTAAAGCATGACAGACAAAACAACATCATAACTTAATCGCATCACTACCCTTTAACGTGAGAAAGATCAGTATCAAATGTACCCGCATGTGTAAATTCCCACAGCTGTGGTTAACAGCCAAAAACCACACAGGAAACATACCCTGTGACATAGTTCAACAAGAATCCAAACTGAAGATGTGCACTTTATGTACAGTAAATTTTACATAACAATGTTGAAAATAAAGACATGAAAAAAGTGGCATTGACCTTCTGCCGGCAAAGGAAAGCAATGACTAACTGTGACCTACTGTATGTTTTTCCAATCACTGTATATGGTGGAAATGTTTAATCAGAGATGCAAAATAGCTTATATTTCTGCTTTATAAGTTGTTATTATTACACGGTTTTCTGAAATACTTCACTTGGGTTAATCCCAATATTCTGTGGTCATTATTTTTATATCACGGAGTGTTGTCCCGAGCAACCAGTTTCCTACTCTACATACCCGAGATCACGCATCACTCTGCATAAAGAATAAATCAAATCAATACTTCATGTGCATTCATGTACTGTAGTAACTGTGATAATGTACAGTCATACGGTCAATACAGTTTTTTCCTCCTGGAAAGGGGACAAGATTTAGTGTTGTTGGTATGATACCTTATACACTGCAGTATGTATGTGTGTGTTAATGATGAGTCACTAGTTCTGCTGTATGTTTAGGGATGTCACTTCTTCTAAACATTCTCCTAACATGGTTATGCAAGGCAGGAAAGGATGACCGGTGGTTTATACGGCTGGAATGTGCTAATGTACACTTGAATCAAGTCAGTGGCGTGACTTCTGAAATGAGGCAGCAAAGTCTCTTCTTAGTGTTTGGCTTCTCTTTAGTCTAAAATAAGTTTATGTTTCAGTTCCAGTACATTTTACATGGTTAACAGGTCAAAGACCTATGGAAGATCATTTACCACATTCTTAAAAAAACAGCCTGTAAAGGTAGGCTACTATAACACTATTGCATGTTTACAGTACATTAAAGGGACACTCCACTTCTTTTTGAAAATACGCTAATTTTCCAGCTCCTCTAGAGTTAGCGCCAGACTAACGGCCGATTCACACCGGCTGTGTGGCGTGTGCGTCTCAGCTGCGTGGCGTGTCCGTTTTTTTTTAGGCTCCCATGTTAGCAGGTTTGACAGTTCACACCGCCTGCATGACACGCACGTCTCAGGCGCGGCTCGAGCCGCGCCAAAAACGCGTGCATGCTAGGAATAGGACTGACGCCTATTTTTCACGCTACACGCAAGCGTCGTGGAAGCGTTTCCAGGCAAAATATATGTCACCTATAGCAACAGCAGCGCGTCAGCGCTGCGTCAGGCATGCTTCTGGTACTGACACAGAAAACGCGACGCAGCCGCCACGCAACTGACATGCAACAGATACGCCACGCAGCCGGTATGAATCGGCCCTAACTCTAAAGGAGCGCCAAAGTGGTAGCGCCAGACATGGAGATCGGCTGAATGGCATTTGATTTTTACCATTTTGGAAGCCATTCAGCCAATCTCCGTGTCTGGCGCTACCACTTTTAGCATAGCTTAGCATATTCCATTAAATCTGATTAGACCATTAGCATCACACTAAAAAAATAACCAAAAAGTTTCAATATTTTTCCTAAAACTGAAAACTTGACTCTTCTGTAGTTACATCGTGTACTAAGACCAACGGAACATTAAAAGTTGTGATTTTCTAGGCGATATGGCTAGGAACTATACTCTCATTTTGGCGTAATAATCAAGGACTTTGCTGCTGTAACATGGCTGCAGCACGCGTCGTGATATTACGCACTGCCCGAAAAGTCCCCTTAATTACTTTCGATAGCAGGGGACTATTTTCAGGCTGCCACTGAACAATACGTCAAAAAAGATACTACTGTACAAAAAACATGGTTTAAAGTTCACAGATTAACATTTTACATTGATTACTGTCACCAAAACTAAGTTAATAAGTTGTTTCCTTTGTAATTGTCCTCAAGTCTGACTTGTTCAGGGTGATTTGCATTATCAAAGTGATGTGCGGTCTTGTTAAAAACTTCTATTAACTGTAAACTGTCAGAAAAAATGGTCAAATTTGGCCCCTAGCTGTCACTGGGGCGGTGCCCTTTCAAAAAGTACACCTTTGCACCTTAACAAGTTGTCACGGTGATCCGTGTCATGTTTTGTTTGTCTCTCCGATTACGTCACCTGGACATTCACGGACTGATTCATCACACCTGTTCCCTGTTAAGTGTCGTGTATTTATACTGCTGTCTGTTTCTCACCTGTCGCCGGATCATTGTCATTGTCATTACTACCCTGTCTGTTACCCGTGTCACATTTTGGATGTTCCTGTGTTGCTGTTTTACTCCTCGTGTTTTGTTTCTGTTCATTTTATATTAAATATTATTTATTTCATGGTGAACCCAGCAATTGCGTCCTCACTCCTGTTACCAGTCGTGACAGAATGATCCGGCCAGACTGGACGCAGCGGGTTCACGGAGGGCGGCTCCCCCAGGAGTTTCGTCGAGGGGGAGTAGTGACATCGGGGTTCATTCTCCACCAGCCCCGATGTCTCTTGGGGACCACCGTGAGCGATCGCTCGCTCCTGCGGGTCTGCGGGAGGAGGATCGGCCCAGGCGGTCCCCCAACGGTTGAGTCGTCGTCGTCGACGGTCCCTCGGAGGACCACCGTCCCGCTCGTAGGGGGATCCGGAACGGACCACGCCCGATCTTTTCCCCGGGGTGGCTACCGAAGTGAGGGTCCCCATTTCCGCGAGGGGACGGGAGATGACTTCCGGGGGGCATCGGATCGTCGGCGATTCCCAGGAGGGGGGGTAATTCGCCTGCCTCGGTTCTCGGAGCGATCGCTCCGGTTCTCCTGGCGCAGTCCGGCCCACCGTCCTGTTGGTTTCGTCCCGGCGGCTGCCGGCAGCGCCAGGGTCCTCAAGCCCTCCACCCCTCCCTTGGACTCTTGCTACCAGACTTTTGTGTTTGTTTTGTTCATGTGAGTGTCTGGTAGCCACTCTTAGAGGGAGGGGTCATGTCACGGTGATCCGTGTCATGTTTTGTTTGTCTCTCCGATTACGTCACCTGGACATTCACGGACTGATTCATCACACCTGTTCCCTGTTAAGTGTCGTGTATTTATACTGCTGTCTGTTTCTCACCTGTCGCCGGATCATTGTCATTGTCATTACTACCCTGTCTGTTACCCGTGTCACATTTTGGATGTTCCTGTGTTGCTGTTTTACTCCTCGTGTTTTGTTTCTGTTCATTTTATATTAAATATTATTTATTTCATGGTGAACCCAGCAATTGCGTCCTCACTCCTGTTACCAGTCGTGACACAAGTTGGTATTATTAGTCTACTTTAAGGGTACACTTTGGCATTTAAGACTATTAGAACCTCTTAGTACCAAATACTAATACTACGTTTCTCTACCAAATGTATTCATATAACGACCTTTGTAAAGGGTACTGCCCCAGTTAAACTTTGGGACATTTTTTTACCATTTTTAAGAATTTGTACTTTTACACACAGCTTAATTGAATATTTTCTTTTCCAACTTTTCTGAGAAGACATTGCCTTCAGTGGTCCCTGAGCAGAACTGTGCCATGTTTGTGTCATACCGTACCTCTTACAGTTGGAGCGATGGAGTTGAGAACTTTGAAGGAGGAGCTCACATTAGAACAGATGCCTGTGATGTACTGCTGCTTTCCACACATGTATCCATACTGAGGACCACAGGCCTATCACCAGAGAGCAATGAATAAAAAGACAAAGAAGATAATTGAGGAAACTACACAGATTCCGTTCTGTGATACATATCAAATGACAAAAAATCCCAAAGGAATGCTAATGGAATTCCCATTATAACTTGAAGCCAATACTAAAAGATTTTAATCCTTGAAAACTTCTCCATTTACTCTATTACAGTATGACAGTGCATCTAGTAGGATCTTATTTAAATCCTTTTGATCCCATTAGGATTGGTTCCAAATTATGATAAAAAATCCATTTGCATTCCTTTGGGACGATTTGCAATCACATACAGCTGAATCAGTCATAAAAATACATCATTAAAAACATTATAACTCTATAATTACAAACATTTAATGGTAAATCGTAATATTGCAATAAATCTTTGCTTCTTTAATGTAATTATTAAATGACTAATGTTCATGCTCTATTTGGTCAATACAGTGGCTAAAATAACAGTGTACAGTATGACAGACAACTGCAGATGTTCCCTACCAGAAATCCGTTGCCGTCTGGGTTAACCACCAATGTCGTTCCCATAGTCATGTTTTCCTTGACTTCATGTATGTTTGGAATTGTTGTGTTTTCTTAAAAAAAAAGCATTTGAAGAAAAGTCTTATAAAAGAAATCTCTAAAGAAAATACTGTATTACTACATTACTACACTATCAGAAAAAAATGGTCAAAAATTGTCCAAAGCTAGCAGTGAAGCAATACCTTTTAAAATGGTCCTAAAATGTACCATTTGGGCACATTTATGTATATATTTGGTATCTTTAAGGTACTATTATGAACTTGAAAGGCTACCGCCCTAGTACAACTAGGGACAATTTTTGACCATTTTTTTCTGATAAGTGTAGATCATGTGTTTCTATAAATTTTGGACCAAATAAATAAAAATGGTACCATTATTTCAACTCATGCATTTAACATGTTCAAGACAATAAAGCATACGTATATGTTTATTAAGCACTAACATGGCAGCATTGTACTTAGAATTTGCCCAATGACTCACAGTACAAAGGTAGAAAAATATAGTCATAAAGAATAAATAAAGAATAGTAAATTATTATAAAAGTAACAATAAAAATAGTCAAGATTCCTGTCAGATGCTTCCGACATTAAATGAAATTTCTTCCATAATTTACTCACCTTCATGTTGTTCTGCACAGAGTTGATGATACCCACTGACTTCCATAGTAAGAAAAATAATTACTATGGTCAATGGGTAAAGTCAACTCTGTGGGCTTAACTTCATTTAACAAAATATCTTTGTGTTATACAGGTTTTGAGGGTGAGTAAATGCTGACAGAATTTTTCTTTTTGGGTGAACTATCCCTTTAAGGTAGAGCCCTTAAGTAATGACGGAAGACATGCAACATTGAGTTATCTGCTGAAGGATTATATAATTATGTGTAGGATAGAGATTATAATATTTGTTGATTCACATCCTGTCTGGTCTTCCTTTGTGAGTCAGACATTCATGCAAGGGCTACAAACACACACACACACGCAAGCGCACACTCATAAACGCACACAACTAATGCTACAGGCTTATTAGACCGTCAAACTTAGATAAAAAAAATTTATGCACATTCCTGACATTATTTTGGACAATTCATTTTATTTAAAGCTGCAATCTGTAACTTTTGCCTCTCTATCGCCATCTCTGTTTGAAACATAAAATTGCAGGTTACCTTATGTACTTCTTTACTATCTTTTTACTATAGTATCTTTATATTTGTTGAAAAACAACTGCTCAACTTATACCGACAGCTCACAACTTATAAATCTTATAAGACTGACTTCGGAAGTTTGAGCGAGAGGGGGTAGTTCACAAGAGTGATGATGTTACTGCGCCAGAGGTCAAAGTGCTGCAAACTAAGTGCTCTTCCGCCATACAATATAGTTCGCATTTTTTATCCACTTAAAAAATCGCCAGATTTTATTTTATGCCACCCTACTTACTCATGTAACAGTTTTTAAATAGCGAAAACATGGAAGTATTTGGTGGCTTCCAAATTCATCCCTGTTTGGATCCTAAGGAATGAATGGGGCTATGCTAAATGCTAACACATTCACGACGCACTGTGCAAAGATTAAGTGCACACATTGATAAAAGATAGGTATGTATTAATTCATCTAAGTTCATGTAAGAACATAGTAAAATATTGAAAAACTGTGGTGTTTTCCTTTAAGGCAGCACTCTTTTAGGTTACTATATTGCTTGAGTGGAATTGCTTGTTTTGTATATCACTCTTTATTTTGAGGGTAACGTTGCATGACAAACATCTCCTTAAGGCACTATAATGCTATAACATGTAAATGATCCATAAGTCAAAGCCAGATTCCTTGACCAGATTTAGCATGAACTGGTTTTGTGCACCACTGTAATCTGTATTAGATTGCAGAATAGCATCTCTAGAAAGAGCAAACTGACCACAGATGTTTCAGTTGTGAGGTTTGAGTACAGTACATCTATACAGACACTTGGTTTGTATCAAACCATAAGCACTCACACATATCTGTATAAAGACGTCTAAATGAAATTAACACATTTTTTAATGTAGATGGTGGGGAAAGAACGTTCATCCCTCCTCCTGTACTCAAGGCGACTTAAATGTGTGTGATGCATTATTTGATTCAGTTTATAGTTGAAGTCTTGTCAACTTTCAATTGCTCTGGATAAAGAAATATGTACTGTATCCAGAATTCACGTCAACATGAAAAGCATTCACGTCTTATTTTAAATGTCATTCTTATTCATACCAGGAGGCTTTGCACACTTTTTTTTAGCAATTTAGTTAAAGTGAAACCAAAGTGGTGTGTTAGTTAAGGGCGTACTACGGAAAAACGTCTGCTAAAACCCTGTTTGAGGCTGTCAAAATGCTTATACAGGAAGTATGACACCATTGCAGGCCAACTGAGGTAATGTCTGTTAGACCTTCCTGTAACAGGTTTCCTACTATTCCACATGCAAATGTAAACACAGACAGTCAACAATCCAGACAGAGAGTACACAGAAATGTACAAAAATAGTCACAATGTCAAAATACACAAGATGTGCAGTACAGAAAAGTCTCCTCTTACCTGGCAAATAGAATTTTTCACACTCATTTTTTTTGTTGTGTTGCCCCACAGGGCACCTGTACACATCTCCAGTCCGTTTTGCCGGCTGTCCAGTCAAAGGAGAACCAATGAGAACCCTTCAGAGAAACAACAGAAGAGAAGTACTGTAGTAAGTTTATTTCTGACCATAAGAAAACCCTCGGGATTTGTGAGAAAGTGGAACTGAGCCAAAGTGCAGATCATTGATTTGCCAGTTTTCCAGTGGGAAAGAAAAGCATAATAAATATGGCACTGAAATGGGGAGCAAAGACTTTCCTTCTTCTCAAGAGCAAATACGATTTTCAAGATAGACAGTTATGATATTGACAGGTATATTGTGCTTTTTACCCTTGACACCCGGTGAAGTTTATGTACTTTACATTTTTCTCATGGTTATGTTTAGTTACGTTCTGTGCTCCATATGAGTGCACTTAGTTAAATAGAGAACACTCACTCTGATCAGTTTCAAATGGCGTTTTTTTTTTTTGACAGCAGTGCTAAAACTAGACAAACCCTTTTCAAGCATGTAAACAACTCAAGTCATTAACATTCCTTTTAACAAATGGGCCCTGACACAGCAGTGGACAGAACCAAGACCCCCAAGCAATCTATCATGGTTAAAAAGCTCAGAACGTTGGCACCAGTCAACTACTACGATTACAAGCAATATGTTCCAGCTCTTTTCTTCAATATTTAGGCCTCAGATGTATTAATTCCTAATGAAAACGTTCTGTGAAGTTTAAAATCTTTTACAATCTATAAAGGGCTTACAGGTTTTACATTTATGGATTTAGGAAGGGAGACTTACTAATAAAATTTAGATTTTATGAGTAATGACAACATGAATTTTGGTAGAATCTGCATCTAAGGGGACATTTATAAGATAAAAAATTTGATGCGTTGTAGTTGTTTATTTACATAACGTTTTGGGGGCCTAAAAATGCAAACTTTTAAAGAAACACTCCACTTTTTTTAAAATAGGCTCATTTTCCAGCTCCCCTAAAGTTAAACATTCAATTTTTACAGTTTTGGAATCCATTCAGCTGATCTCCGGGTCTGGCGGTACCATTTTTAGCATAGCTTAGCATAATCCATTGAATCTGATTAGACCATTAGCATCACGCTCAAAGATGACCAAAGTTTCAATATTTTTCCTATTTAAAACTTGACTCTTCTGTAGTTACAATGTGTACTAAGACAGATGGAAAATTAAAAGTTGTGATTTTCTAGGCAGATATGGTTAGGAACTAAACTCTCATTCTGGTGTAATAATCAAGGACTTTGCTGTCGTAACATGGCTGCAGGAGGCGCAATGATATTACGCGGGGCACAAAAATAGTCCCCTGCTATTGAAAGTTACCAAGGGGACAATTTTTAGGCGCCGTGTAATATCATTGTGCGATGCTAATGGTCTAATCAGATTCAATGGATTATGCTAAGCTATTCTAAAAGTGGTATATCCAGACCCAGAGATATGCTGAATGGATTCCAAAATTGTAAAAATCAAATGTTTAACTCTAGGGGAGCTGGAAAATGAGCCTATATTTTTTTTTATTGGAGTGTCCCTTTAAAAACAGATTTGAAAGTGCAAGTGTCAAAATGGTAATAGTCTCTGTGTACCGTAATTGACAGTTGTGGCTAGAAGGGATACAGCAAAGACCGAAATCTTGTGAAATCTTGTCGGATGAACGTTCTTTTTATCCTTATCCTCCCCCCAAACCGAACCATAAACCCAACTTCTCATGAGATTTTGCTGTTTGTTGTGTTTCTAGCCAAATTGTACAAACGTGTGAAAACATTGAAGTTATGCGCAGACAACGTGTGAAATCGCCAACTACTGGCCTGGCATATGTGATGCATATGTAATGTAATGAAATGAAAATTCTGGGACGAAATCGATACTGAAAATTATGGATGTACTTTGTCGAAAACGTTTAAAGTAAAAAAGTAATAATAATGCTGTTGCCTGTATGCAAAGTTTCCAAAACAAAGAATAAACTTTCTCATTTTTAATACATTGTTGTATTGCAAATGTACCTTAAAACATTGTGCTTGCTCACAAGTTTATTTTAAACTCAACTTCTCATGAGATTTCGGTGTTTTTTGTGTTTCTAGGCAAACCGTTGTTGACAAAAATACAAATGTGTGAAAACAGTGACGTTATGCCACACAACGTGTGAAATGGTCATCTACTGGCCTGGCATATGTAATGTAATGTTCTTTTTGTAGATCCATGTGAATAGACCGTTTCAGCAGTAACAACATTACCATGGCTGTCGTGGTCCGCACGTAACTTCCTGTAAACTCCGCTAAGAATAAATAACAACGAAGTTCTTTAAATGTATATTTATTTATATAACAAGCAAAAAAACCTAGGAAACCAATACATTTGTTATTTTTGACGAGGCATTTGTTCAAGAGATCAGTTTAGCAACTAGTCAGACCATTAAAAAAACGAAATTGGAAGTAAAGTTCGGATCCAGATGTTTATTGCGTCAGCGCACGTGCGTCCGATGAAACCGTCTATAGGGGTCGTTTTGATTATTGATGCACCAAAATGAAATTTTCTGGGATGAAATCGATACTGAAAATTAGGATGTACTTTGTCGAAAACTTTTAAAGTAAAAAAGTAATAATAACGTTGTCGTCTGTATGCAAAGTTCCCAAAACAAAGAATAAACGTTCTCGTTTTTAATACATTGTTGTATTGCAAATGTACCTTAAAACATTTTGCTTGCTTACTAGTTTATTTTAAGCCCAACTTCTCATGAGATTTCGGTGTTTGTTGTGTTTCTAGCCAAACCGTTGTTGACAAAAATACAAATGTGTGAAAACAGTGACGTTATGCGCAGACAACGTGTGAAATCGACAACTACTGGCCTGGCATATGTAATGCATATGTAATGTAATGTTGTTTTTGTAGATCCATGTGAATAGGAATCGTTTTGATTAGTGATGCACCAAAATGAAAATTCTGTGATGAAATCGATACTGAAAATTATGGATGCACTTTTTTTTAAAACCAAAAAGTAAGTAAAAAAAGTGACTATAACATTGTTGTCTGTATGCAAAACAAAGAATAAACTTTCTCGTTTTTAAAAGGACACTCCGCTAGGATTAAACATTTGATTCTTACTGTTTTGGAATCCATTCAGCTGATCTCCGGGTCTGGTGCTAGTACTTTTAGCATAGCTTAGCACAATCCATTGAATCTGATTAGACCATTAGCATCGCACAAAAAATAACCAAAGAGTTTTGATATTTTTCCTATTTAAAACTTGACTCTTCTGTAGTTACATTGTGTACTAAGACCGACGGAAAATGCAAAGTTGCGATTTTCTAGGCAGATATGGCTAGGACTATACTCTCAGTCTGGCGTAATAATCAATGACTTTGCTGATGTAACATGGCTGCAGCAGGCGTAGTAATATTACGCACTGACCGAAAATAGTCCCCTGCCATTGAAAGTCACATAGGATTGTGCTAAGCTATGCTAAAAGTGCTAGCGCCAGACCCGGAGATCAGCTGAATGGATTCCAAAACAGTCAAGAATCAAGAATCAAATGTTTAACCCTAGTGGAGCTGGAAAATGAGCATATTTTAAAAAAGTGGAATGTCCCTTTAATACATTGTTGTATTGCAAATGTACCTTAAAACATTGTGCCTGCTCACTACTAGTTTATTTTAAATTTTGACACTTTTAACTGTAACACTGTTAATACAATGAACCGAACAAAAAAAGGTCGAACATGTTGTCTACAATCAAGTCAAAGGAACAACCCTTGAATAGACCAAGATCTTGTCAAGATTAAATGTACAAGTCAATCGGGCCACCTGTGAGAGGTTTATATAAAGCTGTCTCAAGGTTTCACTGCCTATGTTTCTCTGGAGGAAACAGATTAAAACTTTACAGCAGTGTGAAAATGTGCTGGTAGGCCAACTGAGAGAGAAATCACAGATGCTTGATAAAACAGATGCTTCGCTGAAGGGAACTGTTTAATACAGTTGGGAATCATTTTCATTTGGCTGTAAAACTAATGGAGTTAGCAGGCAAGAGCACATTAGCTAGATTTCTTCATTAGAATAAAAGCAATGCCATTACAAATGCAGGATACATCAGTGCCAATGCCAGTTCGGACATTATTATGGGATGGTTCTGTGTACCATTACAAAGCTAGAGTAGAGTATTATTTGATGTAACAAAGGCCCACGAGGGGGCAAAACAGGATAAACTTAATAAACAATACAAAGCAGGATAAACAAACAAAACTAAGGCCTAGTCCACACGAACACAGGTATTTTTATTTACGCGGTTCGGCCGTTCAGTCACACGAAAACGCAGTATCTGGCCACTGAAACCGAACATTTTTGAAAACCCCTGCCAGGGTGAGGATTTTAAGAAACACCGTTTGCGCTGTTGTCATGTAGACAGTAAAACCGAGTTTTTGCGACGTCAAGGTAGCTTTACGATTTGAGTTATATCGCCACCTGCTGGTGTGGCATGCTCTTGAACAGCACTTGATAGCGTGTTTTTGCTTTTTCATGAGGACAGAGATTTCTTTTAAACCGAACATGTGTGGACAGGATTTTTTTTTTTTTGGAGGAAAAACTTTTACTGATTATAAAAATACACGTGTCCATGTTGACTAGGCGTAAGAACTTGTCAAAAACATTCACTAACAGATAATAACAAAACAAGAACGTGACAAATCTTAGTTAACAACCTTTTCAAAGGCAGGACTTCACAGGCATATGACAGGGATAATTTACAAAACGAATCAGCACAAGACTGCAAACACAAGGGCATTAAGTAAGGGAGCAAATCAAAAGGGGATCAGTTGAAAATCACGAAACAATAATAGGATATTTAAAAAGGAAACGAGGGGGCGGGGTCAGCAGGCGAGACAGAAAGCACATGGCAGGCAAAAACACAAACAACAGCCAGTGCTTCCATACAAAACATGTGGGGGCTGTCATGATCCTTGCACTAGACTAGGGAAACAAGAACAAGAAAGCCAGAAACATGACACTTCAGTTCCTGCTTCGTATGTGTGAACCCGCATCAAAACAAAACAAACAAAAAACTCCTCTAGTTCCATCGAAAGATGCATTTTAGATTATGCAGAAACATTTCAGCTCAAAACATCCCACAGATCATTTGTTATAGCATGTCCAAAATGCCCCAAATTTAGGTGGGAGCAAAAAAGCGCTGTTTTCATGTCTGTACCTGTAAATGAAAATGAGCTACAGCTCCAAACTCCCTCACCAACAAACAGTGAAGGCTTTTGTTCAAATCGATAGGATTTCTTTGAATATAGTCTGAGACAATAGTATATGTAGCCGCATTAGCGCTACAATGTGCTAACAAACACGTTTAGAAAAGGTTTTGGGTAAAATGAACCAGTAGCCGTTTCTCAATGTCAAGGAAGGATCCTCGGAATCCAGAATTTCGAGGATGCTACGTCATCAACGTCCGTCGAAGAACTGTTCCAATGTTGAGGATCCTCAGAATTTCAGCCAAAGACTGAGTCCTTTATTCGAGAAATATCCCATATACGGGAAATGATGCGTATGTGTATCCTTCGCGCACTGAAATTACCTACAATCCTATGCACGCATCGCCGAAAGCTCACCTTTTATTGACACAATGACGTGCACTTGCTAGCCTGTTTCATTTACGTGTTCTCCGAATGCTTAAGAGGAGCCAGTCAGTCAGTGTCTGTGGGCGGGGCTTTATTAGTGTGACATCACATTAGCAAGAGAATCAAAACAGTATGTCTAATGAGACTGCTTTGGTTGATTTTGCATAATATGTGCCCTTTAAACAATAAAGAAACTTACCACTTTCCCTCATTGTTCTCAAACTGTTGGACAGTATATCCAAACATGTCTTCCTCCGGTCCACTGAATGACATCTTGTTCTTCTCATCCACATTGAAACACAATAGGCATGGCAGCAGCGCTACAAAACAAAGATACATTAATGAAATAGATATTTCTCTTGTACTGATCTACCGGTCAGTTTGTAGCAACACAGGTCATGCAGAAATGTTCACAGCCAATGACTCTTTGAAAATGCTTGCTTTTTTCTTTCTTTCACGATAACCGTATCTACGCCTACCTTAGGAAGCAAAACCAAAGTATTTTTTATTTATTCAGTTTCACAAACAACTCTCAAGGCTAGTCCTAGACAAAAACACAAGCTGTCTCAACTGAAAATAACTTGCACGTACAGATATGCCAGTGCCATTGGTTTTCTTAAAACACTCACCAGTAACGTATTTTTCTAAGGGATGTTTATAATTTTTTTTAAACATCTTAATAAGTCATGGTTTTAGGTAAGTCTTGTCTATGAAACCAGACCATTATGTAATTGTTTATTTTGTTGCATTTTTATATTTAGTATATACAGTATGTTTATAAAGGTGCAGTGTGTAAATTTTAGCAGCATCTAGTGGTGAGGTTACGAATTGCAACCAACTGCTTAGTCCACTGCTCACCCCTCGCTTTTGAAACGCGTAGAGATGCTACGGTAGCCGTCACCCAAAAAAAAACGTGTTATCGTCGGAGACAACTTAGTGAAAAAAGTTTGTCCGTTAAGGGCTTCTGTAGAAACACGCCGGCACAAAAAGGCGACTTCCACATAAAGGGACCCTCGGTGTATGTAGATAAAAACCTCTCATTCTAGGGTAATAAAAACATAACGGTTCATTACAAAAAGGTCTTTATACACTCCTGATAATATTGTATATTATTTTGCATTTCTGTCAAGAGATCTTTCTAAAAATTACACACTGCACCTTTAATATTTTACTTCAATAATCAAAAAAGAGTGCTAAACATGCTCTCAGTAGTGCAGCATTTGCCAAGTTGCGTGGGAATCAGACATCAATTCAGCAGGGAGCAATACACACAAATACAGTAGTGGGCAGAGGAATTTCACAGAGCAATGTGGGACAGCGGTCCTGACCTTTGGGACAATGTCCTCTTCATGAAGACCACTAGAGTCGGTCTTTTAGCACTGTATATAAAAGAAGAACTAAATATAGTGTTTAATGCCTCCTTGTACCCAGACCACAGAGAATCCTTTCACATGTTGTGTGCAAAGGAATTTCAGTCATGATTTATTCAATTCTTGAATTTGGAAGGGAATCGTGAAGATTAACAAATCACTGTGGTGTTGAAATTTCTGGAGCTGCCTGAGAACATAAAGATGGGGTGAAACAGAAAGTCAGTTGTCCTCACTTATGTTCATTGTTGATAACTGTCATGTTTCAAGCTATTGGATATGGAATAATATACACGCTAGTCTGAGAATTGCACGTCATAGAGAGGGATTTGTGTTTTCTGCTAATGCCAGAAGTCTCCGTAGAGGAAACAGAAGAGGCTGTGTATGTCCACGGACACGCCTTATAAGAATGTCCACAAGCAAATTAACATGAAATAAGATTTCCAGTCAAGCCTCCAAACCCTGTCGTGCTTTTTTTAAAGGGTGTGTGCGTCAGGGTAGACATCGTCTCACACTAGGAGCCATTTGTGCATACTCTATGATGAGCAATTTGTTTGAGAAAACAGGAAGAGGAAGATCAAGATGCTGAAGAAGACAAATAAGCACCATACTGATCAAAGACACAATGAACAGTGGAACTTTTTCAGTCAGTGATTCTCAACCTTTTGTAACAAATGACCTCCAAGTATCTCCTAACATGTTTCTTTTAAACTTTTCCATACACTCTTTACCACTGTAGGTTTGTGTTCTTACTTATGTCTGCCCTGACAACTACTGTAGATAAAAGTTGGGTTAGGCCCCACCTCTCTCTGTCAGAAAGAAAATGCAGAGAGAGAAAGAGGATATGGGTTAGTTTTATTTTTGCTTTTTTATAATTTTTACATGAAAAGTAGTAAATACCCTAATGATGACTTGTTTTTGTGTTTTTTCTTAAAAAATTATAAAAAATTATTTCCGAATTCGCCACACCCTTCTGTTGACAACCACTGAGTTAGATAACCCCAAACCATTTCCTCTGCAATCTAGACAAAACCAGTGGAAGAAGAAGAAGGTACATGTCATCACAGAGTTTTGTTTTGGATCAGATTTGCCATATAAACAGATCTGTCAGATAAACAGAATACACTTTCTTCCCAATCCACACTTAACCAATGTTTTGGAAAGCAAGAATATGAAAATATCTTCTGTAGAAAAAGTAAACCGTATTTGAGACGAGCCAACCAGAGGGACTGTTGTTCAACCAGAGGGACTGTTGTTTTATTGTGAGTCGGATTGGCGAGTTAGATAAATGTAATGAATTTCCTTTCCAAATACTGATTCTGTAAACAAAGACAAGGAGAGCCAAAGGCAACTGGACAGCTGGTTTCCTCCTCGACCACGTCCATCTTTTCACAGAAACAAACACATACACCCTCATCTAAACCTGGAGAACTGACTCCTCTGTTAATGAAGTGGGTGTCTGTAATATAGAGCTGAGAGGGAAACGACAGGAAGTCTTTTATGTTGCGTACACACCAAACGCGAATTAAATGATTTGCATGAGTAGATAATGTACGAAGTCAATTCAAAGATGCAAATAGACGCGAACTTGTGCGGGGCGATGCGAATGACGCAAATACACGCCCTATTTGCCTCAAATGCACATGACACAAATTCGCATGACACAAAGTTAAATCCCATGAGTAATCTATAGTGAGGAACGTGATGCTTCGCATTTGGTGTGAACGCATCATTAGGCTACGGTTATACGCCAACGTTGTCATGTCAACTAAAAAGTTTCTTCTTTGCTTTTTTGACACATTTCACGTGCACATGACAACGCTTTCAAAAAGATCCACATTTACACAAATTTGCAAAAATGTCTAAATCCACTATATTATGTATCCCAGGCCAGTACATGGCGACCATGTAAAGAAACATTGCAAGCCAACGCACATACACATTCATCTACAGAGCAATCAATACAAACAACCAAGAAGGCAGCATCAAGCAGTTTTGTTTAGATCGACAATGAGCCTGGACTCACACTGTACTTTTATCGACCTGAGCCCAGGTGCACTTTCGTCATTAGGATGTGATTGTTTTGAACAAAGCAGAAAGTAAAGCTCTCTTTTAAAACTGGCACCCATCGTAATGTAATGTAATGGGTTTTTTTTCTGAGTCTTTGAGGCACAGTACAGAGCAATCTCACTAGTCAAACAAACCAGGCTTTGGGGGGTCAAATGCGCCCGAGCACGGTTTGAATAATGTGAGTGCCCCTAAGACCAAACCTGTCTTCAAAAGTTAGCGTTTTCCGGACCCCGATACGCAGTTGACATGTAAATGAAGAGGAAATCCGCAAAATGCACAGCGCTTCGCAAACATGCCACAAATCATAGACAGTGATTATGTAAACAAAAATACACACACAAGTTCTCTAAGAAAACATTTTGAGAAAAGTTTCATTTTACTTTATTTGTTTTGAGCAAGAAAGAATTTTTCACTGCAACATGAGTTTGGTATGAAGGGTGGACTGGAAACCCAAGCTTTCTCCCAACAGACTTGAGCAATTCCAACTCTCTATGCCGGAGAAAGTATTTGCCCAATTAGCTAATTGAAGATGGCCACCAGCCAAGGAAGCCTTTCTGCATTGATCACAAATGGGGAAGATAGCCAGACATATGGATCACTGCTTTCCAAGAACACATTTCATGATTTAGGTTAAAGGGTGATGTCTCTTCCTCACAAGACAGCAGGAAACCTCCTAATCTTCAGGCGTAGACTCATGACAAACATATTTTTAGCATTACAACAGGCCTGTTATTATATTACGGGTGCTTTCTGAGACAAGCATCACTATTACTGCATTGCGCATATTTGAATGTAATGATAGTTCACCCAAAAATGAATTTTTTTGTCATTATTTACTTACCCTCATGTTGTTTTAAACCTGTATGAATTTCTATATTCTGTTAAACACAAAATAAGATATTTTGATAAATTATGGTAAGCACACAGTTGATGGTACCTATTGACCTCCATAGTATTCGCTTTTCCTACTATGAAACCTAAAGGGTACCTTCAACTTTATTAAACATGAGGGTTAGTAAATTTTGACAGAATTTTTACTTTTGGGTAAAGCCTTCCTTAAAATATTAAACATTGGTGTATAGGTAACTTGTATTGCTTTGTTTGTGCAAACATCCAATTTGCAGCTACAAAAAACCGCAGATATACAGTATGCTCATTACACTTTATCAACCGCATCTTCACAGGTCCCTGGAGTCTCAACCATCTTATAGACATGAAAAAATGATGGGGTGAATCAAACCTGTATCATTGTAGTGGTGCGTTAGCAAAGCAGACACATTTTTTTTATTTGTAGTTTACTTGTGTCAGCTCAAACAAGAGTCTTACTTCTGAAACTAAAGCACTTTCCTGTTAGTCACACTTAAGCATCTGCCAAACGGATTAAATGTAAATGCACACCTTGCATCTTCTCTTGTACGCGACAGGACATCCTTTATGCATGCATGCATAAACTCTCTTCTCTCCTCTCTTCAATTTCAAGATGCTACAAATTCACTGCAATGCCACAGAAGAAACAGTTTTGGTTCCCCAAAACAGTTCTTCGATTGCATCGTTAAGCACATTTACCTCTAAAAGTCCAGGGGTTATAAAATTGAAATCTATCCATGCAAAAGTCCCAAAATGTTTACACAAAGCATGACAGCTCATCTGAATTATAAATAGAGAAAAATTCAAATGCAATCCAGCTGTAATTGCACTAGCAACAATTCATAATGATATCATCACACTACATCCTAATCCTCCACTGTTTGCAGCACGCATATTTGGTAACTATGGCGATTTGCAATCCAAATGCAAACCAGGAACCTATTCAGTCTTCTTTGAAGTGGTACATTCATGCACATATTGCAGCAAAGGTCAAAGCCCATGAAATGACTCTATCTTCAGCAGGGTTGCCACATCTGCGGATTCCCGTGAAATTGGGCTACTTTAATACAATTGCCGGACATCCCAAAAATGTGAACAGGAGATCCCCCTCCCTTTAAACGCGATTGGGCTAGTTTTGAATAATAATTGGTGGGTTTTGCTGTGAAAACCTGGCAACCCTGGTCTTCGGGTTATTCGTGTGTCACGTAATGGTGCAGAAATGTGAGTTTGTGCAGCTGTGAAAAGAAATCAAAGATGTAGGGTAATCAGCCCAGCGCCTGCAATGCATTGGATTTATTTGAGCTAAGACTCTTCCTACATCTCGCCATTTGGCAGCGAGAGCTCATGATGTTGAAAAACGACGACTTGTCTGGCTTCCACATGTGCACCCATGACAAAGCAGATCTTAAGATAAGCAAGAAAATCTAGGAATCTCCCTATGCTTGCATTTATACTGTACAACTGATTCCCCAAAAGACTTTAACATAGAAACCTGTGGGAGGGTTATTTGAATGCACTCCCAAAATACTTTGCTACTTTTATTTATTTATTTATTGCATCTCTGGCTATATTCATGGCAAGATCCGGTTAATCTATACACAAGTCAATTCACACAAGCTGATCTATACACATTGGCGGAGGGCCCATTCAACAAACCTGCATGTTTTTGGACTGTGGGATGAAGTCATGAGTGGGGGGCCAGTAGGGAACAACGTTGCAACTATAGCATCCTAACCACCACTTAAATCATCCTGGAAAATGCATAGCAGAAAAGTCAAGCCAACTTATAGACAACACTGCAAATGAAACAAAATTGCAATTACTGATTGACTATAAGTGAGGAGCTTAGATGCAAATACCGCCACTCGGTCAAAAATTAGATAATGCTCTCAGCACATACTATAGGTTCATCAAATACTTTTACTTCAAATTTTAGGCCATTTAGAAATACCGCTTTATTGGCAGAATCCATTAAGAGTCTCATTTACAAGAAAACATGTAAGATGCACTTAGAGGGTTTTGCATCTGAGCTGTGCAATTAGTTACTAACAAACTGGTGTTATCCACAAGTTCATCATCCTTTTAAAGTACCGCACAAATGCTCCACGGTCCCAATATCCTGTTCACATTCTGCTGCTTTCACATGCGCCCCCCTTCCCTCACGAGGATCAGTGCTTTACTGTAGGTCGTGTAAAGTCCACCCACAGGATGACATAATGCTCCCCGCTGATTACGGAAGCTTGCGTTCCAGAATTTCCCCACACTAACAGCAGGATCGGACCCCTGAACATGTTTTGTCGGACGCCCACTTTGAACAAACACTCACACACAAACACGCCCCGGCACTCCCCAAAACTCTGCAGTTTCCCACACAGTTCTGTATGTGTCAAGCCACACGGAGACCAGATGGGCCAAAAAGCTGCTGTTGGTCAAACAGAAATGTTTTGAGACTAAAAATACACAGAGCGGGCAAAACAGGTCACTTCCTGCTTCTCAGACAAAGAAGCGGTCAAAAAAACACAATATATTGTACTGTAGGGAAATATTAAATGTGTAAATTGTATATTCACATGTATCCATGAGCTGCAAAGTAACTATAATGCGTCAACACATTTTTATTAATAATAGCTGCCCCTAAACAGTTGATCCATAAATGAAAAATACCTTGTCGCTCAATGTTCAAACCCAACCACTAGGTTACAAAAAAGTGGTCAGAATAAACCAATACTAAAACCATGCATCTCCCACATGAAACGTTGTACTGTCAGAACCCTGCCATGCTGAACTAGATCTTAATACAAACAAGGATCTGGCAGGATCCTGACAGGAGATAGAAGGAATTTGGAGATAAAAAGTGCATACTGGCACCTCAAAGGCAACACATTGGTACCTTTAAGGTACATACTGGTACTGGTACTTGGGCTGTGACGGTACTAATAAACACAGCACAACCCCGGTGGTAAAGTACGACCCGCGGTGGTGAAGTGGGACCCACGGTGGTGTGCACGTGACAAAAAAATGAAAAATATTAATTACAATCTCGCACAGCAAGATGTCTTCAAGTTCGTATGAAAGCAAACGACCAGCAGACTCTATTTGCAAGGGAAGGCAACTCATATCAGTGATGACCCGCTGCTTGGTTGGGAAACAATGAGGCAAGGATCTCTTATGGTCATTCAAGGTTGCGAAAAAGTATCAATATGCACTACCAGTATACCAGAACGTGTTTTCCATGCAGCTAGAAACATTTTAACCCCGAAAAAGATTTCATACTTTGAACCAATTGTTTTACGGATGGAAGTGCTACAGCACGCACATAGGCACCAATCCCGTGGGTGCTCTGGGCCTGGGCTCGAGCATCCACCGAAATGGTAATGCACATGTGCTCATTGGCTTTACATTTCGCTAGGGGTGTGACGAGATTTCGTGCGACGAGATCTCGCGAGATTAAATGTGTCTCGCGAGATTAATTATGTCACGAGATTTCTTGTGGAGGTGAAATGCTGGCCATTTCTCAAATAAAAAACTGCATCCTTCGGAGGTCGTATTTGTAGACTACATTTACGTCATAAAGACTATTAACAATTATAAAGTTTAATAATTATTTAGTTAATCGCAAATCGTTGTAATATGCCCATGACTTGCGAATGTAATGCTCAGTTAATATACCTCGATGACTTATGCAGCCTGCATATGCGACCTCCAGAGGATGCAGCTTTCTGTTTGATCCTTTTACAGTGCATGCATTATATTCTGTCTTTTACTGCGTGTGCTTTTTTGTTATGTATGTACTTAATACTAATATGAAGTGGGGCCAAACATTATTACATTTATTGCTTTAAAAAAAATAACAAACAATCAATTGAGTTAAAATAAAATTGGATTCTGTTGATCAAACAGAACTAAATGTTTAAGCCATTACTGCACATCAATCCTAATAAATACAGCTGCCCTGCTTCTGAAAAGAAAAAAAAACACCAGGCTGTCTCTCTGCAGCATGTGAATAAAATGAAACATCCCCCCGTGGATAATCACAGAATGTAATGTGTTAGCAAGACTCTGGAAACAGTTAGCTTGTTCTGCACGTCCCACTGGAGGGGAGTTCGATTCTCCTCTCCAGACATTATCCAGCTCACTTCCTGGAGCTGCGCGGAATGCCAACATTCCCTGAGACTGACGGTTTACATAGACGAACCGGCTGAAATTCAAACAAATTCAAGCATGTTCCTATACTTGGACTGACTCTGACTGTCTCTTAGCTAAAACCTGCTTAGTTATGCTGGATGATATAGTGCATGATTTATCTGCGTTTTGGGATGAGGCCAAAGTTCAAGCTAACCATTATGGTGAACTTAGAGAAATGTAACAGTATTTAATGGACTCGCTACAGATGCACTGTGCCTCAAGATATATTTCATTATACATCATATATACTGTACAAACGTGATGGGTCAAATTTCATTGATATGATTAAATGTGCTACAGAGTGCAGATGTACTGTATGCTTAGGCCGTCCTACATGTTTACAGTATGAGACAAATATATTGAGATAAAATTTTCCCCTGCATAAAAAGTGCATCAGGGCATCTCATATACTGTGTATACACAAATGTTTCAACAGCGCACAGATGGACCCTGGTAAACACAATGTTTCACACACTCGGATGTTAAAAATAAAGTTAGTTCAACTCATGATATGAATGCCATTGCATACTGTTCACCACTGTGGTACCATCTAAAGGTTCGTGCGGGTTTGCGGATATCACCGCCACAAGAAGTTTCACAAACGATTTATTTTTTCCCATCAGTGAGATTACAATTTTAAATGACTGAACTGTACCTTTAAATTATATTGAACCTTGAATATTTCTTAAAGTGTGAAATTCAAAAAGCAGTAGTTCTTGGATGGCAACACTCCAGGAAGTAACATTTGTTCTAGTTAAAGGCATTTCCCCAAAAATAATAAGCAGCCTTGACATGAAACACAATAGGGAATAGTCCATTATCGTGAAATGTTCAGCATTACACCAAACTGTGGGGCACAACTAGGTGAAATGATACATGTAGGACCAGCAAAAAACACGACCCTCTTGGGTCACAGCCCTGTGACCCCTCTGTCAGGTCATAAACCTCACAGCGCAGATATATGGAGAGAGCACGGGTACTTTACAGGTGATATTACATCTGTGCATTTCAGGTTTTTACGGGGCAACAAAAGACGCCCTGAGGGCCCACAGTTGCCCCAGTTTCAGAAGTTTCAGGCTACAGGAGTTGACCTAACACTCACTTGCTTTAAAAGGGCCATGCTGTATATTTTTTGTATTTCGAATATGACTGCAACATGGCACTAGAGAAAGCAGAACAATGTTGGTGTTTTTGAGCATTTTTTCATCATGTGACTGGACATCAAAGATCCATATGACTGCATTATTTCCACATCAGCACAACACCAAACAAGACTTCTAACACAATGGCACAGATTTCATTTGATCATTGAGGGACACATGTTGGTCCATCTGGTTTCTGCTGGTTTTCAACTGGCTTTTCACCAGCATGGCTGTGAAGCTGGTTGATCAAAGAAATCCTGCTGGTTAACTTAGGTCACACAAAGATTACGGAAAATACACAGAAAATGCGTCCCTGGATTTGCCCGGGACCGTTTGATTTTGGTTCATTCACACTGCCAGTGATTTTCCGGAATCTGTGCGTGCATTCACACATGTCGTAAAGATCCCGTAAAGACATGTGTTGTATTTAAAGTACTGCACTTCGTAGTTTTTTTGCAACGTCTAAATTTAGCTTATTATTTGCGATTTCTCACGTGAGAAACTGTGTGTGCATTTTTGTTTATTATAAAATTATAAAGGAGTGCGTGCCGCCTGTTCTGTTATATTGGTGAATATATCTTTGTCATATATGCATAGCTGTTTATTGTTTCATTCATTTGCATTCATTTATTTATTCCACCATGGTAAATATATTAGAATGAAGCCTCTTGCGCTGGAATGAGCTTCCCTCCCATATACGATTAAACTGAAACTTCATTACGACTGCCACTAGGGGGAGAACTCCGACTGTTGTTTCCGTATGTCGTGTGCAGTGGAAAGGCGGCTGGAATCTGCATTTAAATATCCCATGTCAAAGATCCAAATGATAAATTCTTGTTGCAATGACACAAGTATCCTCACTACGGCGTGCAAAAACGTTTTTTATATCAACATACGTTTTAGTTTTATGCCAACTTAAAAAATTAAGTTAAAAAATTTCAATCTGTTTTTAAGTTATTATTATAC
This sequence comes from Paramisgurnus dabryanus, assembly GCF_030506205.2. Lineage (NCBI taxonomy): Eukaryota > Metazoa > Chordata > Actinopteri > Cypriniformes > Cobitidae > Paramisgurnus > Paramisgurnus dabryanus. The sequence continues at coordinate 22,035,678 of NC_133346.1, forward strand.
CATAATAATATACTACTCAAAAACTTACCAAAGGAAGTTCAATTGACAGCAGCATTTTTATAGTGTGCCTTTTTTACACAAGTTACACAGCGCTTTCGGGTTAATGTTACGGCAAATTTACTAGGTCCCTATTACGGGAGCGATCCCAGGACATTTACGGAACTTGTTTGTGTTCACAGAAAAGGCTCTGTGCAAATTAAAGTGCTGTGTGAATGGGGCTTATGTTTGGAAGGGTACGTTGTAAGAAGATTATGATAAGATTTGGTCATTCGAAACCTGCATGACTATCTTTAGTGTTTAACATCAGACAAAGGATTTTGCAAGCATCGAAGATCCCTTGCAACTCGTGCAAACAAGTGCAACAATGTCAAGAGATCTACACTACAATATTACAGTTTAAATTCTGGACTGCCTGTCTCAAAGTGTTACTTCCTGCGCATATGTGTGGTTTTTTGACGTCAAGTCCGAGTTCACAAGACAAGTGTTAAAATCAGCAGTCGGACAGATAATCCATTAATAATTTAACATCTATTTTTTTGACAAAAAAAATCACAGGCTACCACAATAAAGTCATCTTTCCAGACAAATTTGAGTGTCCTACATTGACATTAAAATAAATCTTCAACCATTTATATCTTAATAACTTCTAAGGGCACGGATGATTTGATTTGTGCACCCTTACAGAAGTCAATTTCAGTTACAAACGACTTAAAATGAAAGACACAATAATGCTTTCAAAAGCACTTGCAGATCAAAGCCGAAGGTATTTTTGTACCTCGGGAAGCTAAGTATGTGCAGATGGAAACTTCAGTCAGGGCCCTATCTGATGTGTCAGAAGTAAACACTGACGGCATGTGTTATCAAACTCCATAAACTTGCAGCATTTTTAAGCCTCCCGTTCACTTAACAAGACAACCGGCAATACTTTGACAGCACATACCATTTAAAATACCCTGGAAAAATGAAATACATCCCATGATTATGTTATAATAGCACAAAAAATGTGCAAACATTATCTCAACAGTTTATAAGCTCCAGATTGCTTAGCGGTCATGTATCATGTTCAACATAAATGTTTTTAAAGTAGCTTGTCAAGTAATTGTCTTGTTTAAGTTGGAGGCTGACCAGACAAATAATTACAACGGTTATGATAATAACAGCAATTAATTTAAACCGAATTGCCCATGCTGTGCCAGTTTTTAGCTTAAGTGATTTCCCATGAACCGTCTCCAACTACCAATATACACTGTCAGAAAATATGGTCAAAAATGGTCCCAAGCTGTCACTGGGGCAGTATCCTTTAAAAAAGTCATATTATGTGCAATTTAGGTATGGTATACATTTAATACTAAAATGTACCTCTAAAGCCCTATTCGGACAGGATTAGTTTTACAGGGGGACCTCTGAGAAAATCGTGCTTCTCAGAGGTCCTCTGTGTCTTTAATCCCGTCCGAATCGGCCATGTCTGTGTTTTTCTCTGACGACCTCCGTAAGAATTCCAGAGCAATTTACCTACTGTTTTTCGCCGAACTCAGAGGTCCTCTGAGAAATTTAATCCCGTCCGGATGCAAATGTCTGTGTTTGCCCGCAATATCTTTTGAAAACGCGGTTCATTTCGTGTTTTGGCGAACGTGATCTGCCGTAAGGTCTTACTAATGCGCGTATATTGTATTTCCTGAGTCCCATTCATTCAGATATGGATGTTTTCGTATTCAGCAAAATAAAATAATTAAATAAAGACGAGCTGAATATCAAACACTGTTAAGACTGGCCACTGTAATATCAGTAACGTTATAAGAAACTCCCTTCAATGTTGTTCAACTCCGGAATGGTAATGTTAATTAATAAAGATAAGAAATTGTTATTAATCATTATTTCTTCATTTCTTTGGGTTTATTATAAGCAGACAGTTATATAAAACACGTATAGGCTAACGTTACTTTAATAGGATTTGTATATTTTATTTTGATTTGTTAAAATTAAATTAATAAATTACATGTTCTGTCATAATTTTACATTTAAAGCAAAATATTAAACATTACAAACACGCGTATCCAGAGCACGTGCTCTTCTGCAACGCCCAAATGCATGAAACAGACACTCCCATCTCTGGAATAGCCTGCATCATTTTAATCCCGTCCGAATCGGTACATAAAATCACAGACGTCCTGGGGGACACGTTGAAACTCAAACGTTGTTTGGAAAACTAATCCTGTCCGAATAGTGCTTATGGCACTAATATAAACTCTTTGGGATGGTTCCTGGACAGGGATTAGCTTAAGCCAGGACTAGGCCTTAGATCAATTAGGAAATATAACTAGTTTTAACAAACATGCCTTACTAAAAACATTATTGTGTGCATTTTGAGGCAAAACAAAGAGTACTTATGTATTTTAAGATTATGTCAGTGCTTGTTTTCAGTTTGGAAAGCTCTTAAAAAATGTTTAGTCTAGGACTAGTCTAATCCCTGTCCGGGAAAACACCTCTTAAGGTTAGGGATGGGCATTTTTAGTCATATAATATTTGAATATTTGAGCTTATAAAAACGAATGTTTATACATTAATTAGTATTAATTAAATATATTTATATACTAAATGACGTTAAGACATACATTTTTGAAGTTTTATGTTTTTCATTTTGTCACAATTTCCACAACAATCTAAGCTTACATTCTGTATATGTGTGTGTGTGGTTAAAGGAATAGTCTTGCCATATTAAACTATGTTATTACCTCAACTTAGACGAATTAATACATATCTATCTTTTTTCAATGCGTGCACTGTACAGAGCGTCGTGAATGTGTTAGCATTTAGCCTAGCCCCATTCATTCCTATGGTACCAAACAGGGAAGCCACCAAACACTTCAGTGTTTTCCCTATTTAAAGACTGTTACATGAGAAGTTATACCAGGAAGTATGGTGCCACAAAATAAAACTTTTTTTTTGGTACCATAGGAATGAAGGGGGCTAGGCTAAATGCTAACACATTCACAACGCCCTGTACAGTGCACGCATTGAAAAAAGATAGGTATGTATTAATTTGTCTAGGTTGAGGTAATAACATAGTTTAATATGGCAAAAGGGTAGACTATTCCTTTAAGTTTGAAAAAATTGTAAAAAAAATTATATAAACTGTCCTACCCAACGCAGATGGTTGAATCAAATTCTTGGTGTTTCAAGTTGGTCGTTAGTACGAATTCAGTACTTGTCGATCTTACAGATATTATATTACACCAAATATTATCCTAACCCCAACCCTTAGTGAAGTTTAAAGTTTGAGCACTTGACATAAAGTACGCTATCATCATGTAAACGGACTTGAGACACCAACGGCGCATTCACACGGGGCGTAAGCGTTAACGCATAACGGAAGGCTTGTCTGGAGCGTGGCCAACAGCCAATCACAGTGGCCGCTACACATGCTCCGTTCTTCCATAAACGTAATTGGCTGGCTCTGCCTAGCTTATTTGCATAAGGCGATCTGATTTGCTGACACACGCGTTGCCTCTTGAAAAGTTGAGAAATGTTCAACTTCTGCCGCGAGCAACGGCACTGACGCGGCGCCGACGGATCCACAATTCAGTTCGGCAACGCATGACATCACCCATTAAAAGTGAATGGGAAGCGTTAACGCTGACGCCCCGTGTGAATGCGCAGCAAGTGAGAGCCTAGAGCGAACGAAAAAGCATAACAGACTGCATTATGTATATGTTCTAACCATGTTTTTAAAGAAAGACAACCATATTAAGCCTTCCTGCTCCGGTGAAAGTCTGTTCTTTATTGTACAATAATGCCAGGGTAAGAACAATAGACAGCTCTAACAAGAAGATCTGAATTTAACATTATTTTACAAATACCCTAAGCTGACTTGATACCTTATTGCTGACTGTGCAAAGTTTTAAGCTGAATTTAACAACACTCCACAAAGAAACGGCTATTGCTACTGTTTGCAGTTAAACTGCATTTATCTGATTCAATTTCCACAGAGCACCACATATAATAAATATTCTCAGTTTCGTTCTTAGTGTCTGTCTTGTTTAGGTATGTATTAACAAAATAAAGTAGGCTTTATAACAGAAAGCTAAATCTAAATGTCTCATGATGCCGTGATAACATGTGAGCTTAAAACTTTGAATTCCTACATTTTTCCGTATATTTTGCATTAAAGTCTGTAAGAGAGAGTACATGTGAAGTGAAAAGGCATGTGCAGTGCCTTAACCCTGCGGTGGCCCATTAATATAATGCTTTCTTTCTCTTTCCCATTTGACCTTGGATACTGCTGATGTCTATCATGACATGAACATTGCTAAGCTGGCCTATGTCGATCTGCCACTGTTTAATGGGATCATACAGGATCTTTTCCCTGCAGTGAAGATGCCTACTATTGAATATAAAAAGGTAGTATGTCCCAGCATGCATTTGGACTCATAATAGACTAGAAGTAGCTGAATTTACTGTATGTTCTGACTAATAGTACTAAAAAGCATATTTTTGTGTGTACACTGATCCTATTTTGACAGAGAAGCGCTTTCACACTGGTTTCACAAACAAACATTGGAATAGCATTTTCCATTCGAATAATTATTGCAGATCAAATATTCAACCATTCATGCACTTCCCTATTTTAGGATACCGGTCCAGTGACAGCTTGACCATTTTTTTCCGACAGTGTATTGGCACCAATACGTTCAATCCTACAGACACCGGTTGACGTTTTCCAAAAACGCCCTTAAAACAAATTGTCTGCGCATACCTTGCAGTTTTCTTGATCTTTACACCGGGCACCATCAACTCTAATTTGCAAGCCATGAAAAATATTCCTCTTAGGGCACACTGGACAAATACTGTAAATGAAGCATGTCTACTGTCTATAACCAACTTGTACCATAATTACAAGTCACCGTGTTTCCTTTGAGAGTACATGGGCTGTCTACATATAATGGAATGCATTTAAAAGTTTCCAAGTATGGAAGAAGACAGTTCAGTTCAAGGTCCTCTGAGAGACTCAAAGCACTTGCCAGTAAGTGCTTTAGATTTACAACGGCAAAGATCCTCATGCCAGCGGCAGGGGCGTGGCAGAAGTTTAGCTGATCCATTCATCTACTAATGACTCTATTTTTGGGGCACGTTATTAAATTAGTTGCGAAGAATTGAAATGGATCCAGGGTCAGCCATATTAGATGTGTAGGATAAAATACAAATCAATTAATAAAATAACAAAGGAACAGGAAAGGTTATTGAGTCCATTATAAATAGGTTGTGCCCTAATGAATCTGTAAAGCATTCAATGAATTCATTATTTATTCAGTAGATGAAGGCCAGGCAGATGAAATGCATTGTAGGCAAACTAAATAGATCACGGAAAGAGTTTTTCCTCTTTCAGTATTGAAAGAGTTTGTGTTCATGCTGAAAAATAGTTAAAGGGGTAGTTCACCAATTTTTTTCCTACTATGGAAGTGAATGGGGCTCAAGATTGGTTTGGTTATAAACATACCTCAAAATATCTTCCTTTGTGTTCATTAGAAAAAAGACATTTATACTGGTTTGTAACAACATGACAGTGAGTAAATGATGACAGAATTTTCATTTTTGTGTGAACTATGCCTTTAAGGGTGCGTTCACACCGAACGCGGAAGAGGCAGTAAGCGCAAGTGATTTACATATTAAGTCAATGCAAGACATAATTAGGCATCCTGTGGCACGGGAAGCGCGAGTTCCGCAGCGCGGATGGCACGTTCCGCGCGAATAATGCATTGAATTGAAAAATCTGAACTTTGGCGGATAACCGATCAGGTTAGCAGCTTGCTCTAGCAGTGACGTGATTACAGGAAGAGAGCGAGGGCAGAAAAACAAAACAACAATCGAGGACAATCATCATCGCTACACGAAAAATCTTCATACTTTTACAGGATTTAAAAGGATCTTGTTTGGAAGAAATTGAGCAAGGAGGTCCAACAATTTGGTAAGTTTACTCAATTTGAGCTATATAAGCCCCTCCCATGATGCGAATTTAGGCGTGAATGTCTCGAATGACTAGAATTTCATGTGCGAATGAAGCGAGTAAACCCAAAATGTTCAAGCGTCCAACTATCGGCGAATAGTGCGTTTTTGCCGCATCGATCTTCCGCCTCTGGTGTGAATGCACAGTAAGGGTGAGATCAAACTATTTAAGGCATTGGTACTAAGTGTCACTAAGCGAGCAACGTAATACTCAAGGTCAGAGACTACACATCTGCTTGTTCCTGTGATTCAGTTGTAAAACATTGCATTAGCAGCATAAAATATTATGTGTCTAATTCTATGAGCACACACAGTGTAATCTACTGTAATCGCTCTGCGTAAAAGCATATGCCAAATGCATTAAAAAATTGCTTACATATCCATAAAAACATATAAATTCTTATCACAATTTCACAATTCATTATTTGTAACAATCAGCACATCTAAAGAGAGTCCGCACATGTATCGCAATATTACCCAATAGTCCACATACAGTATAATAACAAAGCTTTTATTCCATGTTGCAATCTTCTTATGATGTCTTTTGATGTATGCAAATATATGTATGTGGTATTACACACATCAGTATAAGTTATCTTATCCTACACATTTCTAATTGAAACCAGATGGAGTCAAACCAAAAACACCTGCACACTAAGCTCCATTAAGAATTCACATGGTTTCAATGCTGCCACTACAATAATCACAGCTGGATATTTGTGACTGTGGAGGAGATGCTCTCAAAGCCAAACATGGGAAAGACATGGGTTATCTTTTACTGTCCACAAGGGTATGCAGACATATGGAGCACAGACGAACAGAAAAAATAAAGTAGCAAAATTTTACAATGGTATTGCCATGGGATTTTAATATAATAGTGTGGTTTACTGGACATATACCATGATAGAATCAAGGGTCCAATACTATGATATCACCATCTTATGCACTACCATGTTACACTGTGAAAATGATTTGTTATGTAACATAAAAAATATTTTAGTGACTTTTTTAATGTTATTATGTTAACCATTGTTTAAAAGAAGATGGAATACAACTTATGTGATTAAAATATATATGGTAAAATATTGACAGCATATGCTTTATGCAAAACGACTTACAATGCATTATAAGGTACAACTGCTACTACAACGCTCTACCAACAGAGCTACACAAACATTTTAAACGGGATGTTTAAACTTTAACTAGTAAACAATGCCAGTTATTTAAACAACAGCAAAAAATTTATTGCACTGACGTACATACTGGTTATGACAACAATGTGGGTTGACCCTTAAACCCAAGACATGAGCTAATACAGGAATTGAGTAATATATCATGTTCATGCACCTAATACAGGTATGAGACAATGTAAACCCCAGCAGATGCATCCTCAATTTAACTCCTTAACACGGGTCACGAGCCTGTATCACATGCATTCCAAGAATCTGAACCGAAGACATCTAAACTGCTTCATTTGGTTTAGCTTTAACTAAATCAGGAGTGATACTCATAAACTACTGTCAAATATACTTCGTACATTAAAAGTTTATCACACTGCAGCATGGTGAGAAACAGAGTCAGTGTAATCTTGACTGGAATCAATATGAGACATCGCACCTGATGTCTGCTCGCATTGCGATGCGAATATGCAGTAGTGTAACTTAAATGCAAACTATTTACATTTTACATGCAATGTATTAGGACTAGACATGAAGTGTACGATAACACAATATTAAAATGTAAAAAATATTTTAAAAGTCGGTGGGACCCTGCGCTCACATCCCTTTGCTTTCATGAAAACCGTTACGCGTCAAACTGCGCTTAGATCTTGTACTAAAACGCGACAAAAATAATAAGAACTTATGAATGGATATCGTAATAAATCACAACGTATTATATCCAAATCGATAACTCCATATTATGAATATTGATTCCTTATGCACGCGCTATCACCCAAGCCCGCTGCAATGCAACATCCAACGAATAAATTCGGTTTTCGCGCTCAAATGTTTTGACCTGAGAAACAACTTGTATCGAAAACAGACAAAATAGCACACAACAACTTACCTAAAACGGCTGCTAGTCTTAAATGATAGACTCCACAACGCATCTTCCTGATTCCCAGTGTCAGTATGGATCCAACGCTCCGTCCACTGGAAGCGCAAACGCTCATCTGAGTCTCTCACAGGAGTCTTGACTCTGTTCATCTGACAGACAGTTTATTATAGGGCATTTCCTCCTTAAAGACACTGCGTCTCTGAGGATGTGCGACTCTAGATAGTACGCATTAACTTGTTTTATATAACGCCTACTTTATGAGGGTTAGTCAGGCATTTAAGTGCTGGTGTATTTTTTTAACAGGATATGATAAATAAAGCTATTGATTTAAAGACTCATGGTAATTTCAGTTTGACAGTCCTGTAGCGAGGACTTATGCAATGGACCAAAGATTAATATACTACTGGCTTGGATTTTAATTAAAAGTACATGTATGCATTTGACAGACACTTTAGTTCAAAATGACTTACAATGCATTCAAAGTATGTATGAGTGTTATGTTCAGTGGGGTTGAACCCACAACCTTGGGACTGTTAACACTCTTTCAGTACAGGACAGCTACAGGAACACGTTTTTTTGGTGTTAATTGGTATTTTTTGTTTAGTTATGTAAAAAAGGTGCAGATTACATTCTGAAGGATCTGAGGATTAGATCTAAGCAACCGGTGTGTGTCTCATGTGTACCTGGTCATTATCATGTTGTGACCAAATGTCCCAAGATAGGAATGGCAGTAATTTTTTGACCTTGTGGGGACATTTTGATGTCCCCATGAGGAAACAAGCTCTTGTGTGTGTACATGTGTTTGTTTGTGTTATATGAAAGATGACTTGAGAGTGCAGACCAGAGTATGTGAGCGGAGTGATTTTGCAGAGCTAGGTGCGAATTCTTTGAAAGTCGGCGCACTGTTGTTTTTTCTCACTCCGAAAGTACACCACTAATGCTTCATCAACTGGCCCTTAATGGCCCATAATGCATCCAAGGGTGTAAATCTCATCTAACAGTTGGGGGGACAAAAACATAAAATTTCTCACTGTTCCAATAAAGCACATTGATGTTTCTTTTCTTAGTTTTGAGTATTTATTTTACGCCGAATGCATCTTCTGCACAGAAGTTTGTGATATAAAAAAAGAAACTTTACAGTGGAGTGATAATTAGCTAATTTCCTGCCATTTCCCAAGTTTCCCGCCAGCATTTTTTGTGATTTTCGCTAAAGTTTCACAAAATGCCTTCCAAAAAGTTTTTCTTCTATAAATATATAAACATACAATATAAAATGAAAGAACAGACTCTCTGCTTTTAATCAAACAAACAAACAAAACGGAAAAAGGTTTCATCCTATCTTGCTTTTTATAACCTCTTAAATATGGGTAGGTTTCTTCAAAAATACCAACATTTTCCCTTTTTAAAAGTTGCCCGCCAGCATTTTTTGTGATTTTCACAAAAGTTTCACAAAATGCCTTCCAGGTTTTTTTTCTATAAATATATAAACATACAATATATTTAAAATGAAAGAACAGACTCTCTGCTTTTAATTAAACAAACAAACAAAACGGAAAAAAGGTTCATCCTACCTTGCTTTTTATAACCTTTTAAATATGGGAAGGTTTCTTCAAAAATACCAAATTTTGAGCAAAAAGCTGAGATAATTGCATTTTTGTAAAGGACTTTTGTTGGAGCTCAGATTCAGAATAAAAATCAAAACAGAGTTTACCATGTTGTAGAATTAGCTGATGCTTCAGCTTTTATAATTTGGGTAAGATTGCCACCTAGTGGATAATAGCAAAATTATAGATTACTGTAAAAACTCGTCAGGGAAGAGTCATTGGCAGGGAAATGTTTTTACATGCAATTTTTTTCCATGGAGCAAAGTAAGTGTTCTAGGGAACAGGGAGGAAGCTGGAGCGGAATTCTTGCTCCTCGGACAGACATAAATTTGTGTTGTATTTCATTTAATTTCTTACCCTTTTCTTATTCTTTAAAAGTTTTTATATATTTAGTTTATTAGTTATATATTATGTATATATAGTATGTCATTCTACAGATTGTTCTATCCTAAATTGCTTTTTACTACTGATGTTTAATCTTATGTTGATGCTGTATTGTCTTTACAAATAGATACAGGTCTCCAATGGCAACCAATAGAGCACCTATTGTCCGATTCACGATTTTACATTTCCTTTGGTGTGTAGGTGTGTATTAGTATGATATGCCAAAGGTACCCCAAAGTAAACCATGACGTGAGTTATCATCTCCAGCATAAATCTCTTTTCTTGGATTACAACAAACACACGGATTGTAGGGAACAGTTTACTTCCTGGGATTGGTGATGTAGACAGGATCGACATTATCATAATTCCTCTGTTAGCACTGCATTGTGACCGAATCTTTCAAACATGGTTAGGAGCGTCACATTTCCGGCTTACATCAGATGTATTCCGACCAATCACAATGTAGAGATTAGCTGGCCAATCAGGGACACAAAGCTTTTCAAATCTGTGCATTTCAGAAAGTGAAAGGGAGTGAAAATTTTAACTACAAAAATGCACGGTATGTGCAAAATAATGTGTTTTTTAACCATAAACCAAACAATAACATTGTATTTTACCAAATACACAATAACATTGTTTTTAATAAAGAAATAGATGCCCTTTAATAGAGTCACAAGAATCTTGTGAAAGTCCCTTTCCACTGTCTGTGCTTGGCATAATAAGACCTGCTAAATCTGTTTTCAGTCAGATGAACTCAGACAGAGAACTCAACTAAGATTATTCAATAAACCATCTTTATTCTATTCTACATCACTTTGTCTCCTGCCTGCTCATCTACTCATCCATCTCTGTATCTGCATTGTGGTGTTAATTCACAACAGGGTTGACTATCTTTGAGTAATGGACCGAGTTTTCCCTGACATGCATGAGAGAGATCTAGGGAACTAGTTCTGAAACCTTGGATCTGTAGGATCTAAAATGTTTAGCCATATTTGGATCTATCAACTCGTAATGTTGTTCTCAGTAGAGAAAAGATCATGGGTTCTTACCCAGCCAAAATGTATACATTTTAATGCACTGAGTCGCATTGGAATGAAACTTTTGCCAAACGCATAAAATGTAAGTATTAAAAATAAATGCGCCATAAAGATGCCATGAGAACCATTTTTGGCTGATTGGTTCAATAAACAACCCTTATCATCTGAAGAACCTTTCTGCTTCACAAATGTGCTTTGTAATGAGAAAAGCTTCCTTAAATTAAAAAAATGTAAAACAAAAAGAAATGGTTCTTTTAATGACTGAATGGCTCTTTGGAGAACCAAAAATGGATTTTCAAGGGCATCACTTTGAAAAACCTTTATGCTCTAAGAATTTCCGCTGTTTCATCATTAGTACAATGTTGTCAGTGGTAGACACTAATGATGGCTTTTCAAAAAAGTCTCATTCATCATAGTGATATAGTTATTCTGACATTACTGTGGTCGGAGGTCTGCTTCTTATACACAAACTGCTCATCAAACTCGCACCTATCTGCCACTAAAGTATTCTTTCTGAAATAATGACTTTTTCAGATGTTAGCAGTCACATACATGAAACATCAAAGTGTAAAAGTACATTTAATCTTCAGTTCTCCTGTATAATTCTGAAACACATACTATTCAAACTTGAGACTTGCTGACGATACAGACAGTTTATATTACTCCTACTTCCTATGTTTTCAAGATCATCCCATGAATCACGTTTCAGGAAAACACAGATTAGTATTTTGTCTTTTTTTAATCAATTTCCTTCACCACTCCCATCTGGAAGTCTTTCCAGTTACAGAATACATGGGAGATTACATATGTAAACTATATGGAGGATGTATCCCACAGACAACTTATAGGTACACTGTAAAACCAAACAGTAAAACTAACTTACAGTATAATAGAAAGTACCTGGTACTCAAAATGTGCCAAAATGTTTAGCTATTGTTTTTGAGTTCATTCAACATCTATCATAGATTTAAGTTAACAGTAAATATTTTTTTGAGTTTTTACAACTACACCAAAGGTAAAGAGTTTAGGGAACTTGAAAAGTAGATTCAACCATAATTAAATATTTTAAGTCAAAAGCCCTCTAGAGGCGTTTTTTTACCAAAAAGTGACGTCATCATTGAAAGGGCACTCAGACGCGTTTTAAACGGATGAATTTGCTCTTGGATGCAAATAATTACAAACTTTTGCTGATTGTGATGAGTTCAATTTGCCAGGTAAGCTAAGAAAGAGTCTGTCACTGCAAATTTACTTCATTTTAAAGTTAAATCAACACCATTGGTTGAGGAGGTTCCGTTCCCAGCATGCTTTGCATGAGCCCGCAAAACGAGAGCATTTTTTTTAAATTAAGTGATATTTTATGTGTTTTTTAGTAAACAAAAAGACTCAGTAGTGTTAAACATTTATTTATGTTGGAGATTTAGAAAAGTTTGCTATTTTTTTTTAGTTTTGTGCTTACCATTGTTCAGAAGTGTAGTGCCTGTGGTTAGGCTTTAGGTCAATAATATGTTGCTTTATTATATCAACCAGAGATGGGCAACTTCAGTCCTGGATGGCCGGTGTCCTGCAGAGTTTAGCTCCAACTTGCCTCAGCACACCTGCCTAAATGTTTTTAATATGCCTAGTAAGACCTTAATTGGCTGCGTTAGGTGTGTTTGTTTGTGGTTGGAGCTAAACTCTGCAGGACACCGGCCCTCCAGGACCAAAGTTGCCCATCCCTGATATAAACAATACCTATATGAAAGTCAGCACTGAGCTCAGTCTCAACACACTTTCAATGGTATCAAATTTTCATGAGTCACATGATATGTTTCTGTGATTTGTGAACAAAATTAAATGGTAGCTAGTTTACTTGAATATTTTGAGTACTCTGAACTTGTCGGATTTTACAGTGTTCTGTTAAGTTGTAAAATGTAGATATTTGAGTACAGGAAACTTAAGAAAAACAAGGCAATCAGTTGCCACAAAATATTTAAGTAAAACTACTACTACAACTTAAGTTACATAAATTATATAATTGTCAGTACTCAAAACTTTTAAGTTGGCAAACTTGGCAAAAATCAGTTGCCTCAATTTTTTTGAGTTAGTAGAACTTATCCGGGTATACAGTGTCTGTGAATCCCAAAAAAATCCCTCTTACTTGAGGAAATGAGAGAGGGTTTGACTGTCTCTTTAGTTAGATATTTAGTCAGTTATTTGACTATCATCACGCCTAAAGCAAATCCTGTGCAATGAGCTCCGTGCAAAGTACTGTGCATTGACTGTTGCAACATGATCTTACCAATTTTCTGTTATATTCACAGAATATTTTGTTAATTAATCCATCTCATTGTCACGGATCTCCTAATTTTTCCATGGTCGTACCACATACTGTCTTTTCCATGTCAGGTTCACGTATTGGTTACTCAGTTGTTTTACCTATTTTCTTATCATTGTCGCTTGGGTTTGGGGTTAGAACAACTTTCTGTTACATACAATGACATCCAAACCCAACTGTAACCCTAACGCCAGACGACAATTGTTTAAAAATCAGATTTTTTTATAAACCAATAGTTAAAGTGACATCTTAACCCTAACCCCAAACCCAAGCAACAATGGGTTAAAAATAGGAAAAACTATTAAGTAACCAATACGTGAAACTGACACAGAAAAGAAAGTCCGTTGTAAGGACACAGGAAAATGCGAAGATCTGTGACAATAACACGGAAAAATTAGCAAAATTATTTAGAGCTATTATTGTTAATGTTAATCATTAATAATGTTTTTGTCTTTATTTTTCTGGTATTAAATACAAAAATGTCTCCAAACTTTTCGCATGGGAATAAGTATTTACGAGGTGGCTAATTCGTGTGACTTCGTACAAAGTGACTTGTTTAAAAATGTACAAAAATACCCCCCCTCTCAGAAAACCAGAAATTATTTGGTGACATGTTTGTTTACGTTGGACGCAGCTTGATCTTGATAAGTTATCTTGGTACCAGAAAAGCTTTTAAGCTGTCATTTGCTCTGAAAACAGCTGTACATAAGCTATTATTATAGAACATGCCAGTCTGATTGGTTTAAAATAATAAATTGCTCTTAATGTGGAGGAAAAGATGTTTGATGGAGCACAACAAGTCCCATTTACAACATCATAATCCAATTTTTCACAACCAGGACAGTCATATGTCTGATTAAAGTCTATCTTCTGGTCTTTTCTTGGTCCTATTTCCATTTATAGATTCCAGATCACAGCAATGTCACATCATAAGCGTCAAGCATCATGGGCCATTTGAGAATATTATAAGGGGATGGCAAATAAAGTTTCAGACTACTCACACAAAACTATCAGTTGCCTTGGATTACAGATATGGAATGATCGAATTGAAATTTTTGGGTGACTATCACTTTAACTAAATAATATGACTTTTGTTAGTCATGACACACTGTAAAAATCAGTTGTGGTTGCCAGAAAACCTCCAGTAAAATAACAGGAAACATATAAACAACTTTGTTAAAAACTGTGAAAAATACATAGGCATGTTTTTTCATTACAGCAAAATTTTGTATATTTTACAATTCATAACTGTATTTTTCATTGCAATGTTTTGTATACTGCAGAATTATTAACCATGTATTTGACTGATATAAGTCTGCTTGCTTTGTACTTAATAACATACAGCTTACCTCCATAACACAGATGGAGACAGCCACATGCTATCACAAGTGGCCTTTCTGCCAGTATGTGTAGTGATGGTGCTCAGTGTTATTCACACAAATACAAAACAACAGGGATGGTAACACATGTGACATGAAAATAATCCTAATAACATTCATTAAACAACACAAAATGTAACATAAACACACTGTAACTGGAAACAAATATAAGAGGACATATAATTATTTAAATAAAATATTATCAAATGTTAAGAGTGGCGTAGGGAATTGTAGGAATTACCTTTTATAATGTCAATTTAACAGTGACTAGTATTTTTAATTTACAAAAACCTACATAATTTTGATTGTAAAAGTACATGTATAATTCTGTTGAATAGAGATAGTGTTGTAGTCAAGACCACCAAAACCGAGACCAAGTCATGACCAAGACCAAGACAGCCCGAGACCGAGACAAGAACAAGACTTTAAAAGGGCCGAGACCAGGTCAAGACCAAGAGCAGTGCAAGTCACTGCATTAAAACACTTATGATAAAATGTGGCATATGCTTATGATTAGGCACTTCTTGTCTAAGCAGATAAAAGTGAACAAACACTAAAGAGCTGAAATCAACTTAACCATTTAATCTGAACTGTCTTTTCATGGCTTGCCATCCACTTAACACAATGCAGGTGTTTGTAGTAATAAAAGTTGAAAAAATTGTCATTGGGAGAAACTTAAACAATGCTTAAACAATGGCAACATCATATGCCAAACCTGAATAAACTGCATAAAATTAATGATAAAAAATAAATTTGTGATGTGCCATCAGTTGTGATCTTGACCGGTCTTGAAATAAAATTCCGAGTCCTCTTTGTCTGAGACCGAGACGAGACAGAGTAAAAATGCAGTCGGTTTCAAGACGAGACCAAGACCTTTAAAAAGTGGTCTTGAGACCGAGACTTTTTATTACCGTAAAATTAAATGTATTTTTTGTAAATATATTACAGTTTTTAACTGTAGACAGGTTTCAGCATTAACAACATATACAAAGGCTTTCGTGGAACAAACGTAACTCCCGGTAACCGCTGTTAAGAATCAATAACAACAAAGTCCTTTTAGAGTAGTTTATTATTTCTGATAACAAGAAAAATAAACAAGACGTAGATTACCTTACTTCAGTTATTTGTACTTTGTTAACAGAATTTTTGATACCTAACCTAACTGCGTAACCTCGACAACGCACATGCATCCGATGAAACCGTCTATATGTCAAGGTTTTTTAGACTTAACCAATTAACCTGTTTAACTTTTTACAAAAGCATTTTTATATTTTTCTGAAAAATTTTCACACATTGTAGTCAAAAGAAAGATGTTTGAAAGTGTAGTGAGGTTTAACAGCCAGGGAAAGAATTATAAATATCACTGGGAACCAGTGGTGGCCGGTGACTTTTCGAGGGCGCTCAATGCGAAGTTTGTCACAACATGTATGTGGCCCGTCATGTGTGTGGTTCCTTTTTTCAAAATATGTGTTCTGCACATCAAGAGATTCTGTGTCCATAATGTGTAGTGCATAAATAAGTGCCTGCTGCAGACACGTCTAAAGGGTTTATTATTAAAGAGACGCTTGCGTTTGCCAGATACTCGCATAATCTCATGCGTAATCAAAGTTACTGTTAAGGGAGTGTCTTGCGTGTATTTTGTGAACATTAGCGTCTCTTTTATCATTTTGACAAAACACGTGATGCACATGGTTTACATGACACAACAAACACATATTTTGAAAACACGAGCAACACACATGACACTCCGAACACTTATTTCGAATTAGCGCCCCTCGGATGAGCAGTCACGAGCCGCCACAGTCGGACTCGGGAACGTCTAAATTTAAGCCAATAGACATTCTCCTCTTCATAATGACATCAAACCTCTGCTAATGATTGTGTAAGAGTTGTGTTCCTTTGCGGTTTTACCCCATCCACACCCATTAGGCAACAGCAGTGTTGTAAAAATCTTGCATTCACCCACACGTAATGCGTTTTGGTTAACATTGTGAAAATAAACACTTAAACAGAGTCAGATGTGCTGTCAGCATCGAGCAGCAGGTTCTTTGTATTTCATTTTAAGACAGTTAACTGTAGCAGAACCTTGAAGGGCCTGACCATGTAATACCTCTAAAGAGTTAGGACAATCTCCAGTTATTTGTTTTACTTGTACAAAGTTGTATGGACCATTAATGATGATCCAAACAGTCCCACATGTTGCATCCCCCTCAACTCGATACTTTCACACTAGTTTGTTTTTGTGCAACTGTTGGCTTGGCATGAACCTGTGTGAACCTCCACAGTGGAATTCTGTGTATGGCAATATTTTTTCCTCTCCCCCAACCCCCCAACCCCCCCCCCACCCTAAAGCCACACAGTTGTTTGCCACTTGTGACCACAAATTCTGCAGCATTTAGACTGATTGGAGCATGTCAGATTCTTTGCACAAGGTTACTGAACTTGAAATAAAACATGGACTATGGCAGGTCAATTGGAAGCAGTATCATGTACCAGGGTATCATATATATGTGGCACAGATTTATTTTATTTATTTTTTTGACCTGAGGAAGGGGTTATAACAGACAAATCACAGCGATTACAGTCCACGTAGAATCGACCTGTTGTTACTTTTTAGAGAAGTGCGCACAATATGTATATTTTTTAAGTATAAGTGTTTCTGTTGCTCAACTAAAGAGACTTAGGCCATGGGTTTGATTTTCAGGAACGCACATGCGGATAATAAATATATATAAATATATTTTGCATAAAGGCGGTGCACCAAGTCGGGCCGAATACCAAAACACACTTGTAGCCAATCAGCTGTAAGGGGTGTGTCTACTAACCGACATCGTTGCCTGGGTTGTGTAAGTGTGGATGGGTCTATCAAAAGAAGGTCCAGATTCTATTGGGGTAGGGGTGTGTTTGTTTAGGTGATTTCAAATGTCAACAATGGCTTTCAGAGATCGTGCACCCCGCCTTTAAATGCACTACAATGTGACTGCAAGTTGCTTTGGATAAAAGCTTATTCCAAATGCATGCATGTAAATAGAGAAACATGAATCATTTGTGTGCAGCTGAAAACTGTAATTCATGTGGAATCTGAGCATGTGGGAAACTTACTGTTAAGGACCAATATGAATTTCGTATTGTCACATTACAATAATTATGATAATTTCATGACAAATAACATTTCTTTTAACCATTTTAACGCTACTATACACTCTTAAAAATAAAAGTGCTTAATGTTCTTCAATGTCATAGAAGAACCATTTTTGGTTCTATAAAAGAAAACACAAGCGTTTTTCTATATTTATATCTATACTATGTTCTTACCTCAACTTAGACAAAAAAATAACAAATACCTATCTTTATTCAATGCGTGCACTTAATCTTTGTACAGCGTGTTGTGAATGTGTTAGCATTAAGCCTATAGCCCCATTCCTTAGGATCCAAACAGGGATGAATTTAGAAGCCACCAAACAATTCCATGTTTTCCCTTTTTAAAGACTCTTACATGAGTAAGTATGGTGACACAAAATAAAAAATTTAAGCGGATAAACAAGTGAGAACTATATTGTATGGAAGAAGAGCACTTAGTTTGCAGCACTTCGACCTCGGGCACCTCTCATTTTTTGTGCCACCATACTTACTCATGTAACTACTCATGAAACTCTTTAAATAGGGAAAACATGGAAGTGTTTGGTGGCTTCTAAATTCATTCCTGTTTGGATCCTAAGGAATGAATGGGGCTAGCCTAAATGCTAACACATTCACGACGCGCTGTACAAAGATTAAGTGCACGCATTGAAAAAAGATAGGGATGTATTCATTTGTCTAAGTCGAGGTAATAACCTAGTCAAATATTGAAAGATAGTGCTGTTTTCCTTTAAACAACCATTTAGTCAAAAGTTCTTAGATCGGGTGCTTCAACCTTTATCAGGCCAAAAACCTCTTAATAGATTGAGAAGAGGAGCAGGGACCCCTAGTACATGTAACAATTTGAGACTGTATTTACATACTTTTATGATGTTTACATTACGATGATATAAAATTTAATCAAGTTTTATTTTTGTTTGGCCGGTCCATTCTTTTTTGTTTGATGCCTAATTACATTTTTATAACAATATTTATAAAAATGTATATTAATATGCATTCAAACCACCACAGACCCCCAAGGGTGCCTGAATCCCATGTTGAACTTTTATGTCTTAGAAGATTTCTTTCTTAACTTTTTATAATGTGAAGAACCTTTTTACCTTTCATCTTTCTGAAACAGAAATGTTCTTCAGATGTTAAAAGTTCCTTATGAAACTATTTGAGTTTATGGAGCTTAAAATGTTTTGTCGATGGCATCAAAATGCAAAAAACAAGCATGTTATTAAAGTATTTACACATTGTGGTGATATACAGCCTTCAACATCTAATTTATGTATTAAAAACAGTGTATCGTATTACTTTAAAATGTACGTAAACTTTATGATAGACTCACCCTTGAAAGTCTAAGCAACCCTTTAGAGTGCATTAAAGAGAATCTGAGGGAAGAAATTTGCTTAAATTACATGAAAATAATGTGAAAAAAATGCTAATGGTCCAGCAAATGGGCTTCATATTCCCTTGAGGAAAATGTAGTTTTCAGAGATTGCCCTCTCATTGCTCACGACTCACGAGGCTTTGAGTTTCCAGCTATTAACATGTTTCATATCCAAATATTCCTTATGAAACATAAACATATGTATACATTTTCTTTACTCTGGTCGCTTTCATTATTTTCTCTTGTTTTAATTCTCTTGATATTTAATGGAAACAAGAGCTGGACATGTTTTATTAGGTTCACTTACACAAGCGCTTGACAGTTTTAATAGCATCACTTCTAAACTTTAATCCATACAGTCATCTCCACTGATTACCAGAAACCTGAGACTTCTTTCCAGTCTGCATGTGTGACAGATCTCAGCAGGTGCCCAGACAATCAACACCAATTGTAGAAGTTCAGAGTTCAGGAGCTAAAACAGAACTTCGATGATCATGTTTAGGACTTTGAAAGTTTATATGATCATATATCTGGTAAGGTTTAAAGTAGGTGAAGAGAAGGTGAAAAGAGCAGTGAGAAACCAGCTACCCTATCCACCAAGAGACTTGATGATTGGTTTGAATTTGGATGAAGGTTCAGATGTCAAATTTCAACCAAAGAGAAACATTGATATAGTTGTATTTTTGAAATATAATTCACTTTACCATCCATGACCACCGCATTTTCGTGGTAGGTCTATCACATTATTCCTGTGTCTAATCACCACAGTGAAACACAATAAAAATCCATCACAGGGGGTCTCGTGTGTTCTTTAACCCACCATTCAATATGTTATTACATCACATCTGGGAGACCATGTGGCCCCACTTACTCACTTGACAGAACCTATCATTGGGTCAGGTTGAGCTGGACCACCAAGCGGTGACTTCTGCTCTTTCTTCTGACCTCGGTTGCGCTTCACCTGGTGTAAATGAATTGTGAACAGATGTTTACTACCAGATGCGGCAGGTTAGTTAGTTTCCCCGCTGTGGTTCTTTTCTCACAGCTGAAGCTGTGCGAGTCTTGAGCGGAGGGGGTCCTATTGTTAAGAACTTCCTGCACGTCTTTTTCAGACGGAAGAGGAAAGGGAGGGTCGTGTGATTTGGCACCCGCTTCTTACTTCAAAAAAACATATCAGTGCATAAAATCTGGGTGTGTTTCGTCAACACGATGACATTACAAGCAAAAGTCTTTCACTTTCAAGAAGTCATATTTTACTAGAAACTTTACAATTTCTTGTCAATGGCAATTAAAATGAACTTGTTTTTTTGGAGATTAAAAGATTCAATGTTATCGACATGCAACCATATTTGAACATTAACACACTCATTTGTATGTTATGAATATGTAAAATATAGAACAACACTGTAAAAATTCCTTGTTGCACTAACATTTTTTATTTTTGTCAACTTGAAATTACAATTAATGTTAACTTTTTTGACGTATATAAATTATAAAAAATGTTTTTAAATAACTTAAGCTAATTCAACTTTATTTTTAGCATTTATAACACCTCACTAGTCAAGAATGTTTAATTTAATTGTAAACTCAAGTTGGTTAAGCTTAAAATGTTTAGTGCAACAATAATTGCTTTACAGTGTATAGCAAAAAAATTTCATTTAAATTTGTAACATTTATTTCTCAAAAAAAAAAAATATATATATTTTTTTTTTTTTTTGAGAAATAAATGTTAAAATTTAAATGAAAACCTTTTATATATTTTATATATATAATAACAAGACAATATCTATGATCATAGGCTGATTTTTTCTTTTGGTGTTATTTACTTCATGATAATTGTAAAGTGCTTACTGGAGCATTGCCATACGGTTGCAGGTTTTAGCTGAATGAAATGTCTCGAGCAGCTGTTGTGTTGAACATACGTATCATCACTGATTTACTTCCTCAACACACCCATTGACTAATACATAGTCAGAGAGATAACATCAGTGCTATTGTTTTTCCATCACACTTTGATGATTGTACTTGTGTTTTCTTCTTTAAAAGCAGGGTATTGTAACAGGACACAGTTTCCAGTAATTGTCCAGTCTGGACCGATGACATCTGAAATGCTTAAACAAACTTTCTTGCCTGTTTCCCTTGGTGTTACTTTCCACATTAACTAGGGCACATGCCAAAGACCATGTGGCCTGTTTTGTTTACAAAGAAAGTGGAATGTGTCCTTGCCTTTCTATAATAAAGTGAAACTTGGCATTGCTGCTTTACTGATTACACTGTAAAAATATACAACCATTATTACTGAACAGCCAGTGGAGGATTTATAGATATGCGGTTCTACATGGAATTACACGCTGGGCGAGACTCCCTTCGAGGTAAAGACCACTGATCTGTATAAATGACTGGATTGCGCATGACGTCACAATTGTGAAGCCACCACGCCGCCATATTGATATGCCCATACATTCTGTTAAATGAATTGGAGTTATGAGATTTTAATGATAAAACACTAATTTATCAGTTTATTAAAACAACACCCAATTTAGATGAATTTTTGCTTATAAAAGAGACCGTCCTCAAAAAAATAACGACCTCATATGTTGTTTGTGCAAGCAACTTATTACGACATTAAGTGACGTATTAAGGGATTAGTGTCCTTTAGCGGCAGTAGCTTATACAACCTGTTGTTACATTTTAAGGTTTTTGCCTTATACATCAGATTAGACACATTTTATTTACTGAATTTGTAAATGTATAAATTGTTTCATAAACATTAATGGTTTTAAAGATACTTTGGAGCATCTAACCCCACCCAAACCCTTACCCTAAACCCAACCACTTCTCGACCATATAAACACAACACACAAGTAAATGTACAATCAGGTATTTATTACATAAAACATTACAAAAGTATTACAAACCACATTACAAACGAACAGTCAGATCTCATTCAAACATAAACCAGCATGAAGTAGTCGGTCACAAGAAGCAATGGCCCTGTCCCAAATGACACTTGTGGTCCTCCTCAGAGTCCACACTTTGATGACATCATGTAGTCCAGACTTTAGAGACCCTTGATGCGTTTCCACGTGGGTGCTCCAGAGTCGTATTTTGGGACAGACTCAAGCATCACACCGGAAATAGGTAGAGAAGTTGCCCGTCAGTGTGAACTCCTCCCTTCCATCCTCTGATTGGTCTGATTGCCCTTTCGCGAGGACTTCTGGGTTGGTAAAGTGCGCGAAGCCTGCTGCAGTGCGGGCTTTGCTGAAAACCGCATCAAGGGGGCAAAGGAGGCGCTGATGAGCACACTTCAAAATGTAAAAATGACAGATGGCACACCCTACGGACTCATAGACTAAGCGAGAATGCGCAATTTAAGGCCACGAGACCGAAAGTCCACATGAAGTGCGCCATTTGGGACAGGGCCAATAGTGCTTCACATTCTTAGCTAACATGATGATGCAATCGGTCACGAGACGCACAAGAACCAATGTCTTTTCACAATCATAAATGACGTATCATCGCTTCTGGCGGCAGTTTTTTAATCAATGTACACCGGATCTGATATTTACAGAGGATTGTCATCACTTTTGCATCTTTTCTTCAAATAAATCGATCGTTTGACTTCGGTACACTTGGTATATTTTAAGTTTATTTAAAAAAAATTGTGACTGCTTTGTATGCTGTGTTTATATCATGTAATAAATGGGTACGTTATTTGCCCTAAATGCCTGAATAGTGTAATGTGTAATAAAATACAATTAATCCTGGCGGTTTAAATTGAAAATCTTATCCCAGTACATGTCATCATAGCAAAATGACCACCCAAATATAATTTTATACCCTAATATATTAAGTTTCATCTGCTGCCGTAGAAGCGCTAATTTAGTAAACGCACCTATTGGTCGTATTTGGTGAAATTAACAAACTACCAAATCAATCGTATGGGTTGGAGGATATGTTATAAAAGCCACATATTATATAAGTTTTTTTTTCAGAGAAAAACCACTAACCGTGTAGGCTGTTAATGACATAAAACTTTATTTAAAGCCTGTGTCATTACAACAAAATGCAGCAGACACTCACATTAAGGTTTTCTATAAATCTCTTAAATCCTGCCTGATTTAAACATAAACATTGCAAATAACATCAAAAGTAACCATTAATTTACGTACCATATCCTAAAAAATAATAGGACCTGCCTGACAAAGTGAAGTAGACCAAAAGATTCACCAAAAGCTAGCTATCATGCCGATATCGAGAAATAAATGAGAAAAAAAGTAATTGAGATCTATCAGTCTGGAAAAAGATAAGCCAATTCTAAAGCTTCGGGACCTCAGCGAATCACAGTAAGAGCCATTATCCACAAATGCCGTAAAGATGGAACAGCAGAGAACCATTCCAGGAGTGGCCGGCCAACCAAAATTACCCCAAGAACACAGCGACGACTCATCCAAGAGGTCACAAAGACCCCACAACAACATCCAAAAAACTGCAGGCCTTACTTGCCTCAGTTAAGGTCAATGTTTATGACTCCACCATAAGAAAGAGACTGGGCAAAAATGGCCTGCATGGCAGAGTTCCAAGATGAAAACAGCTGCTGAGCAAAAACAACATGAAGGCTCATCCCAGTTTTGCCAGAAAGCATTTTAATGATCCCCAAGACTTCTGAAACAAACAAAAAAATCTGTGGACTGACGAGACAAAAGTTTAATTTTTTGGAAGGTGTGTGTGTCCCATTACGTATGGCACAACATTTCAAAAAGAACATCATGCCAACAGTAAAATATGGTGGTGGTCTGGAGCTGATTTGACAATAATCCAAAACACACCAGCAAGTCCACCTCTGAATGGCTGAAGAAAAACAAAATGAAGACTTCGGAGTGGCATGGTCCTGACCTCAATCCTATTGAGATGTGGTTGCATGACCTTAAAAAGGCAGTTCATGCTCGAAAACCAATGTGGATGAAAATTACAACAATTCTGCAAAGATGAGTGGAACAAAATTCCTCCACAGCACCGTGCCAGTTATCACAAATGCTTGATTGCAGTTGTGCTAATAGAGGCCCAATCAGTTATTAGGTTTAAGGGACAAACATATTTTCACATAGGGCCATGTAGTTTTGAATTTTCTTTTCCCTTCATAATAAAAAACCTTCATTTGTGATCACTTGTGTTATCTTTGACTAATATTTAAATTAGGTTGATGATCTGAAACATTAAAGCGTGACAAATATGCAATAACAAAAAAAGTCTGGTGGGGGGTGTCGTGGAATTTTAGCCGCATCAAATAATACTCACTAAGAGTCAAAGTCAAGGATCACACAGACACACTGTCGACAGAATTTTCTTTGTCTGAATTTTATATATTCTGCAGAATAGGCTCTCACCCCCATGGTGCAAGAAGTTTAAAAACCTAAGAGCCCCGATCACAAGGTTGAAGACACATTTATAGTAAGATGCTGAAACACGTACAATCATCCGTTTCTACGTCATTTAGAAGATAGCCTTCAGTTGTCAGTGATTAAGAACATGAACAGTTAAACACAAATCTAGTGAAATCATAAAACGTATGTCTTGTTCTCAGTACATGATGTTTAAGTCCTTGGACATTGTACTTTGCTCAAAAGACAGAAAGAGCATAATTCTGTACGTTAGCAGAAAAACATGATCTCCATATGAATCACAATTTATGAGCTTATGATTGTAATTAAAAAATGAAAAATAGGATGAAAAATAAAACATAATAATATGAAAATAAAAGCATAATAAAAGTCCTCCACTACACTCCTCCCTTTTTATGATTTATTCATAACTTCATTTACTGTCATCGTTACGTAGCTCTGGTTATTACCCTTAACCATAGTGTACATATAGTTCTGTGCAGTTGCAAAAGTAAAAATGCACACACACATAGTATGATCATGAACCTCATTTTTGAAAGAAGAAAAATAGTTTGTTTTCTTGAAGAAATTGAGCACAGTTAGAGTTGGGGTCGTGAGCCCTTGATGATTCCGGATTGAGCACAGTTAGAGTTGGGGTCGTGAGCCCTGAGCACAGTTAGAGTTGGGGTCGTGAGCCCTGAGCACAGTTAGAGTTGGGGTCGTGAGCCCTTGTTGATTAATTTCCTTTGTAGGTTCGGGTTTGGTAGGACCACACGGTGCAGTCGTGCCAAGCTATCCTGCTTTCTTGTTCGAATGAAATTATCTTAGTGTCTAAATTAATGTGGGGTCTCAAAGCTGGTGTTGTAATTACAGTTATTAAGCTGCAAGCGTCGTGTCGATTACCCACATTAAAGATGTCGTGTGCGTGTGTCCAAACCAAACCCAGAATACTGGAGTCGTCCTCCAATACTTTGTGAGCTGTTGCAGTTCTCTCGTGTCGTTCTTCGTATAAACTTGCAGTATACAGGTATCTGTGGTTCCCACCAATACGAAAAAGTGGTCCGTAGCAGTCGACTAGCCGTCCTCCCTTTGGTTTACACCTTGCAGTCCAGGACCAACCCTCCGGCAATGGGCAACGTGCACCCAGGTGGCACGCTCCGCGACCTTCACAGCGGTGTGAGTCGTCAGCAGAACCTGAAATGGCCCCTCCCACCGTCTGGCTTTCCAGGATTTCCTCCTGAGGTTCTTTACCACCACGTAATCCCCTGGTTTGATGTTGTGTAATGGTTCTTCTACTGGACGGGGTAGGGCTGATTTAACCTGCTTTGGAGATATTTTGAAATACAGAGGACATAGAAATACAATATTGCAACATGTCATTTTCATTTTGAAGAGTATCGCATGTCACCGTGGTCCCCATGTGTCAACCAAGCAAAATGGGAATAAAAATGTTTAGGTAAGCAAGGTTTTTGATTTGGACCCATCCAAATCCCTTCAGGAGTTTTGGTTGCTCCACACGATTTCCATAGAGCTATTTCTGTTGGAAGAGAAAATGTTTGCATGCTTATTAGTAACTCCTGTGGTGTTTCGGCTTCCTTTTCCTGGGAAATCTGTGTAAGAGAAACGTTTTTGTTAGTAGTCATGAGAGATGCTTCCGCATCCGTGCGTGCATTTCCTCTGGAGATCACGTCCTGTTCCTTGGTGTGTGCTTTGCATTTGCACACAGCTATTTGAGAAAGGAGTAAAATTTGTTATAGGAGAGAAACTGTCAGTAAAATCAGCAGTCAATGTAAATGGTTATAGATTGATTAGTAGCAAGTTGACAAGCTTGTGTTAGTGCATGCAATTCAGCCACCTTTGCAGAATTATGAGGTGGTAAGCATCCGGATTTCACTACTTCAAAGTCAGACACGACCGCCCACCCCACCCTGTTTATACCTCTGTCGTCTCTGGAAGAGGACCCATCCACATAATATGTCAGGGTGCAATTAGGTATGGGTGTGTCAGTAAGGTCTGGCCTTGGTGTACATACTTCCCGTAGGGCAGACAAACAGCAATGTGGTGTACCTTCATCAGGTGTAGGTAACAATGTCGCCGGGTTCAGAACTGTACATCTTTCAACTGTGACATTAGACATTTGTAACAATGCACAGGAATAACGCAGCCACCTTGCTGCAGACAAGTGAGATGTGCGCTGTTCGAGCAGTATGTGAGACCAACAGTCGTAGCTGTGCATACCCCACAAACTCACTGCTCGCTTGCACAGCTTTCTCTGCAGCTGCCACTGCCCTGAGACATCCTGGTAGGCCCCTGGCCACCGCATCAAGGCGTCCTGAAAAATATGCAACTGGTCTCAACTTGTCACCATGTTCTTGTAACAAAACAGATGTCATACAGCCATTTCTTTCATCCACCACTTGAATAAAAGGCTTTTTTGGATATGGCAGCCTCAAAGTGGGTGCCTGCTGTAATGTCTGTTTTAGTTCCACAAATGCCCTTTCAGCCGTCTCTGTCCATTCTACCTTCTCTGATGGTGCCAAAGGTTTCTCATAAATCATGTCATGCAATGGTTGTTGCATCTCAGAATAATTAGCAATAAAAGTCCTGCAATATGATGTCATACCCAAGAATGACATCACCTGTTTCTTTGTAATGGGTTTTGGTATGTTAGCTATTGCCTCTATTCTCTTTGGAGAGAGAGACTTACCCATAGGTGTAATTTCGTGTCCTAGAAAGGTTACTTTCTGGACAGAGCACTGTACCTTTTTGGGGTTGACCTTGTGGCCCTCCTCAGATAGATGAGTGAGCAGCCGTATGGTGTTGTCTGTGCACGACTGCTGAGTCGGTGCCGCCACCAAGAGGTCATCCACGTACTGCAATAAAGCAACATCATCATCCAACACAAGTGTCTGTAATGAACAATGCAATGCAGAGTTTGTAAATAGTGCGTCTCTCGCTATACCCCTTAAATGTAAAATCAAACCAAAACTGGCTATCAGAATGGACAGGAACTCTGAAAAATGCACTTGAAATATCCACTACACTGAAAACCACTGGCCATCAGCTGGTATCTGTGAGAGAATTGTGTAAGGGTTTGGCACGTGAGGTGCTCTTGCCTGCACCGCAGCATTTACTGCTTGGAGGTCTTGAACAAACCTCCACTCTGTGGGCTGACCTGCATCTCTGACCTTTTGTACAGGAAAAATGGGTGCTCTCACAGGTGAGTTTGGGCATGGAACAATTATCCCTTTCTCCAATAAGGCCTCAAATACTGGCCTTATTCCCTCAAGCGCCTCCCTTTTCAGAGGGTATTGAGGTTTGCATGGTCTGTAATCACTCTTTGGGGTGATAACTACTGGTTCACACCCTTTAATCAAACCCACATCATATTTTTCTTTAGCCCACAGGTAGTCAGGTACTTTGTCAAGAACCTCTTGCGGTAAATCAATACTAGCACACGTCATGTGTACTGACAAACTGTTTTGTAAATTTGAATCTGCAGAAACAGCTTTCTGTATTACAACTCTCTCTCCCTCAGCAATGAAAAAAGAAACTTCTCCTGTGTGCTGTTATCTGCTCTGAGAACTGCACGTTATCTGACAACATTTCCCAATCAACAGCCTCGCTGCAGGCCTTTGCAAATTCACCTGCTTTTTCCCATGGCTGACTGGTATTTTTTGCAATGGAAACATGGGGTACCGAATTTTCTACATCAAAAATTTGTTCTTGCTTTTCTGTCAATTTAACGAGTGCCACACACCATGAGTCATTCCAGCATATATGGGTTAAAGTCAAAACCCTCTGTCTTTACAGAAAACCATCTCTCTTGCCACTCTCTTTCTGTTATGTCAACAACATGAGCTTGTGCAATGCATGTTTTCAGCTGGAATGACCTCGCTGGCTTGTGGCAATCTTATCTTCCCTTCAGCATGCAACTCTTCATTCAGAAAGGCCCATTCATACACATATACAGACAGAGACATACATATAGATGACATTCTGGGATCCCAACAAGAAATATTCAGGCCTTGGTTGTTACATAAGATGCTAGCATTAATTTTACACATCAAATCCCTCCCCATGAGGTTTACCGGACACGCGTCAGATAAAAGGAACATATGCATAAACTTGTTACCGTCATGCATACAACAGAGTGGAGCAGTAAATTCTTCCCTCACTATATGCCCCGTAGCACTCATAGATGAGTTAAACTGCCCACTCAAGGTGACAAATGGGAATTCATCTTTGCGTATGACAGAGTTGATTGCACCAGGGTCTACCATAAACAACAATGCCTGTCCCTCAAACATTATTTCTTCGAGAGGCAGTTTAGAGATGTTGCCTCTCGTTCAGCATCAAGCAAAGCAAGTTCTTCATTGCATAGAGCGTTTCTTTCCCTTTCAGACACATCAGAAAAACAGAATTAGCAAGCAGATAATATGGCATTTGAACCGCAGAAAAAACAAGATTGGACTTACCCGCCTCCGTACGATGCTCCCCTTTAGGGCTGGAACGACGCGTCGACGTAGTCGATTACGTCGATTACGTAATTACGTCGATTTGCCGGAAATGCGTCGATGCGTCGCACTGTTTACATTTTGAAATGAAGGCGGCTTCAGCTCCGACCGGGTGATTCAAGTGTTATACCAAACAGACAGAACGCGATCAAAAGTGTGGGAATACTTTAAGCAGAGACCAAATAAAACACATACTGTGTAAAACTGAAATGGCATACCACAGCAGCGCACACCTGTGTATGATCATCTTAAAAGAAAACAACCTGGAGCTCTCCGACCTCAGAATGACGAGACGTCAGCGTAAGAATTTGAACTATTACAGTAAGTTTTTATACTTACTCTATAAACAATAGAATCAATACATATTGTGCTTAATACAGCTGCGTTTACATCTTCATTTAATACGAGCTGCGAGACGCCTGACAGACGTGACATTGCATCGCTTCTGGGCAGTATGTTGAAACAGTAAATAAAGAGCAGGACATGTTTTTATATTAAGAAGTTATGAAATAATAAGTTACTGTCACATTGAGAACTGATAGGCATGTGCCCGCGTGCACTGAAAGCCAGCTGGCAGTCTGGAGTTCCCAATGAACGTCTTTTTTGCGAATATGTGCGCAGATATTACAGAAGCTCGTCTTGTAAGGTATTCCTGACATGCGTTTATTTAAAGTAACAGCGGCGTAAACGCTGTTTATAAAATATTAGAAGATCATACTAACTGAACTTGTTTTTTACCCGGAACTTAAGAAAAATTAAATGTTAAAGTTAAATGAGAATGCAGTACTACTAATAGTAATAATATTAACAGTAATAATATAACCATTACATTTTATATAAGGGTTCATGAATCACAATGAACTTATTTTTACTTCAGTCTGAACTAATGCTGAGTTAATGCATGTACTAATAATAAACTAATGTTTAAAATATTAATATTATATGCCTATTTTATTGTTTAAGGTGAATAATGCCTCTTTTAAAGTGGCACTGCCACTTTATTTTTCATGTTGAAAATTTTGGTTTGTGTGTTTGTTTAATTAAGAAAATGCTTAAATAAAATGTTGGCGTTAATGGCAGATGTTACATTTATTATTTGTTGGGGAATTATATGTATAAAAAAATCATTAGACTATTCGATTAATCGGAAAAATAATCGATAGATTAATCGGTTGAAAAAATAGTCGATAGTTGCAGCTCTACTCCCCTTCCCCCTCCTGGCTTCAGTCGCCCCTTTCTTTACACACCGGCAGGTTTCCCGTGCTCCCTTGGGATTCCGGTGTCCCTTTAGTTTTCAGGAAAATGAAAACATTGGTTTTTCAAATGTCCTTTCTGTCCGCAATACCAGCAAACATTTTCTTTCGGATCTCCTCTCCTCTTCTCTCATTCTCTCTGCTGCCCGTTCTCTCGGGAGCGTTGTCCTTGCGAAGAGAAATTGCGTTGTTATGTTGTGGCTGTGCCCATTCTCCTATCTTGGCAAAAGCTGAAGATAGCTGTTTCTCTGGTGAACGGCTTCTCTGCTGTTTCCTTAGGCCTTGCCTCCCGTTCCGTCTTTATCTGAACATCATCTTTGTCCTCTTCAAAAGTGCTGCCAAGGATGTGGATGATCTCTGATTCTGGTCCACGTGGCAGTTCTTGCATCGGCGGTGGCGGGGGTGCAGAAGGTGGTGCTTGTCGTGCTGGCTGTTGTATCTGTGCGGCTTGTTGAGCAGGTGGTTGTATCTGTGCGATTTGTTGAGCAGGTGGTGGTGGAGGGCGACGTTGTGGAGGGGGTTGGAGGTCATCGTCCAGAAGCGGTACCCTTGTGAATTGGAAATGTACCCCAGGTGGGGTACGTGCAGGTGCATAGGGAGGAGGGAAAAAAAAAAAAAAAGAAAGTTAGGTTCATCATGTAATGAATCTGATGTAGGAAAAACATTTGCTTAATGTTTAGCTCTGACTTAGTCTGAGTCAGTTCGTCCTTGGTTCTTATCTTACTCTGTGCTCTCATTTCTCTGCCATCCGCAATGATCTTTTCCCTTAATAAAGTGAGTGCTTTTACACTCAGTGTTCCTTTAGGAGGAAAATCATACCTTTTCTCCCAGATTTTACGCTTTCCAACGCCCCCGTGCCCTTTGATTTGATCACTCGAGCATACACGCCATTTTCCAGATCCATTGACTTTGTACTCCCTTTCGAATTACCCTGACCCATGGTCACGAACGAAATAACGCTTACCGTATTATCTATTCAGATGCCACCACAACGGTTCTTTTCCAGATTCCGTCAGCTTTGACTTCAGAAATGGTTGAGACTCTCCCTTCCCTTAGGCCTGGGGTACGGAGCCCGAGACCTCTTGTCTCAGGGGTGATCAGTCAGTCTCTCCCAAACCTGGAGTCTACAGCTGTGGAATCCGCATCCTCGTCGCCATTATTGTCGTGGAATTTTAGCCGCATCAAATAATACTCACTAAGAGTCAAAGTCAAGGATCACACAGACACACTGTCGACAGAATTTTCTTTGTCTGAATTTTATATATTCTGCAGAATAGGCTCTCACCCCCATGGTGCAAGAAGTTTAAAAACCTAAGAGCCCCGATCACAAGGTTGAAGACACATTTATAGTAAGATGCTGAAACACGTACAATCATCCGTTTCTACGTCATTTAGAAGATAGCCTTCAGTTGTCAGTGATTAAGAACATGAACAGTTAAACACAAATCTAGTGAAATCATAAAACGTATGTCTTGTTCTCAGTACATGATGTTTAAGTCCTTGGACATTGTACTTTGCTCAAAAGACAGAAAGAGCATAATTCTGTACGTTAGAAGAAAAACATGATCTCCATATGAATCACAATTTATGAGCTTATGATTGTAATTAAAAAATGAAAAATAGGATGAAAAATAAAACATAATAATATGAAAATAAAAGCATAATAAAAGTCCTCCACTACAGGGGCCAACACTTTTTCCACACCAACAATATGGTAACAATATGCACTTTCTGGTGCTCAAATTATTATTAGCACAGTCTTTAAGATAAATAGCCAATTTGGCAGTTAGAAAATGTGTGATTTTAGACATCAGTAGCATAAAATTTCTAGTTTTATGATTTGATTTAACCTGTAAAAGTTTTTAAAATGATCTATGCAGGCCCCCCAATGGATTCATTTCAGCTGTACACTGATGGTATACTGTGTTCTTTTCATAGACCTACTAAATGACATTACTTGGACCTTGCATATGACAAGCAGAAAGCTTTTTGAAAATCTGCCCAGCATCCCTGCATTTGTTGTCCTCCTGGATCATCATAAATAATCCAGAATGGTTTCACATTGCAGAGCGACATAACTTATGCCATTAGAGCCCGCTGTATCTACTGATGTGACCATAGGTGTCATTTACACTGGGGACGCTGGGGACATGTCCCCACCACTTTTTGAAATGGCTGATTTTGTCCTTATTTTCTTAGGTCATTTTGCTCATCAAGAAAAAGCATCTTAATTTAAGAATTTTTTGATATTTTTACTGAAAACAAGACAAAAATACTAAGAACATTTTTTCTTGAAAATCATTTTTTGCAGTGTACGACTGGTTTTGTGGTCCAGGATCACATATGTTGCATTGTATGCTTATGGTGTGTTTTCTTTTACATATATAATGAATTTCATTAATCATTGACTTAACGTGCTGCTGTTTTCTACAGTATGGTGCTTTGGCACTGTTCGGTTGAGCTGGTGTTGTAGGGACTGTTACATGTGCAGTCGACTTTGTTGGGTTTATGCTGAGTATTTTTGTGTTGTTGACCAGCCTACACTATGCCCATTTTTGATGCACCATTATTCAATATTATTCCCGTCCTTCTGTAATGTTTTTTCATCTGTTATTTTGTCCCCACCACTTTTCAACACAAACTGACGCCCCTGGATGTGACGTATCCTATGTGCGCAGTTGGTGAATGATGCTTCAGTGATGTTTATGGTAAGAGAATCTCACAGCATGTGAGTGTTGTCCTAAAGAGGGGTCGCTGGCTGCAGGCTCACACGGGGGGCTCACAGTCTAATGCATGAGTCAGGAAATGACTCCAATATGGGCAGGGGTGAAGGTCTTGAGAGCTGACCCCTTCTGGAATGATTTAGAGCTCCTGTCACTAAACCTCAAGCTGTATCATAGGGGTTTTCTTCTTTTTTCAAGACTGTTGATTAGTTTCTTCGTTCCTGTTATTGACACCATTTCTGTTTACTTTTTTTTTTTTGAGAGCATGGGGATAGAAACTAAATAAGCCAGTCGTGAACTTTTCATTGAAGTCATTATTATTGATTTTTTCTACTCGTTTTCTGTTTCAAGTATCCATATAGGGTCATTACAGGTTATGACAGTCTCATTATTTTGCAAATGAAGATTTGAAGCAATCATTACTGATGTTTCCTATTGGTTTTCTATTAATTTTTTTTTTTATTAAGTAGACAGCATAAGAATTTTTTTAAATTCTACAGTGAAATACACAACAATATTTTGCTGATAATATATCATAGTTTAGTATCAGGATTGCATTCAAGGCTATGATTTTAATAATAATTTTTTATTTTTTAAATAATACTGTTAAACTTTAGTTTTGTTGTCCTAAAAGAATAGTTCTAGCTTGTTTAGCGTTGAAAATATGTGAGCATTGTCAAATTCACATAAATTAATTTCGAAAAAGGCCTGTGTACTTTGTCCTCTTGGATAGCAGACAAATATGTGACCAAAATGGTCAGAGAGGAGTTTGGATGTTGCTGTTTATACATGGCTTTGTTTACACGGGACATATTTCAATACCTTTAGGGGATTGTTTCTTCAAGGGATTGTAGAGATGCAACTTCTGGATCTTCCGATCTCCTCCCAACCCCCTTCTCTTCACAGTGACTTTGGTCGAATCAGATTAGACTACAGAAGCTCTCATTATAGCCATCTGAACAGCACACCATTTATCTATTTGACTTCATAACAAGAAGTTTTATATGGCTGTAAAAAGCCCCTCCGACCTCTGACAATAATCACAATTATCATAATTAATAATGACAGAATATGTGCATCTAAAATTTGGAAGATAATAATATATTGAGATAGGAATTGTTTTATTGTTTATCCTTCCACTCTATATTTCTTTGCCATATATTTATCATTGACTTTGTATTTATCTAAGACTGTAAACAGCTACAAAACTTGTTTGGTATAAGCTAAGTACAAGCAGATCTAATAATTTCTTAAATTTATCTTCACTCTTAATTATGAATGGGTTAATTTATGTCATGTTTTAACTTGTCATCTCGAAGCCACAGGCCGTTTTTCAATTTGAAGGCTGCAGCCTCTGGAGGTCGCATTTGCAGGCTGCATACCTCGTCTTGTTTCAAAATATTAACAATTGTAAATTTGACTATTATTCTTAGTTAATCGTAAATTGTTAAAATATGCCTATGACTTGAAAATGTAATCCTCAGTTAACTTAAATAAAGCAAGCTTGATGACGTATGGAGCCTGCATATGCGAGCGCCGGAGTCTGCAGTCTTCGGTTAGAGAAACGGCCAGGCCACAGCAGGTGCCAGACGTAGCAAATGTTATGACTGCCATCTAGTGGACGGCAGTGTTTTTAAACAGCAGGTTTACTTTACTAATATTGACTCTGTACATTATGACCACGGTATATTTGCATTGAGCTGGATAGAGCAAACAGGATAGAGTTAACATTTATTTAGTTCTTTACCTTAAATTGATATTTTATTATTGTTTTTAGATTGAGGAGTAATTTATTTTTGTAAAAGTTACTGGTACACTAAAGGGGGGACATTTCACAAGACTTTTTTAAGATGTCAAATCAATCTTTTGTGTCCCCAGAGTACATATGTGAAGTTTTAGCTCAAAATACCATATAAATAATTTATTATAACATGTTAAAATTGCCACTTTGTAGGTGTGAGCAAAAACGTGCCGTTTTTGGCTGCGTCCTTTTAAATGCAAATGAGCTGATCTCTGCACTAAATGGCAGTGCTGTGTGTTGATATTATCCCCTTCTGAACTCACAAGGGAGCCATATTTCAATGCCATATGTTTTGAAAATGGTTTACCAAAACTAAGTTACTGGATTAATCCTTTTTACATTTTACAGGTTGAAAGAAGCACTGAGGACACTATAATAGCACTTAAACATGGAAAAAGATTTTCGTGATATGTCCCCTTTAAAAGATTGTCACTGGGGCAGTACTCTTTTTAAAGGTCCCAATATATCATTGGGTACAGATATGTATACATTTACTCTAGTACCAGTATGTAGTCCTACCTTTGTGGTTCTATGAACTCTTTAGGTCAAAAGCTGTGCTTTTCTGATAGGGCACTGCCCCAGTGACAGCTAGGGAACATATTTGGGGGAAAAAATCTACAGTGTACATTAATACAATAATTTATAACATATGAATTTTACATATGCAACAACAAATGAACACATGCAATAAACATCACAACATCTTGAAAATGTCAATTACATGTTTCACATGGGATCCCATGGGTTTTTGCATGGTATTCTCAGGATTCTTTTTTTTTAATTCTGTTGAATGATTGCAAAAATTATTGTTTTGGTAATATATACAGTACATGTGGTCTATTATTTACCATATGCATATATTCATATGGTTTAAAACAGCTGACCAGGGCTTATGAACATTGAGTTCTTACACATCCATGAGTTTGGCATTTAAAGAAATTATGACACTTTAAACCCACATGAAATTAAAACTTCAGTTATCCATAATGAGAGGTATAAAATTAATTCAGTGCACTTAAAAAACGTGCATCTGTTTGTGCAATCAGCTTACTTGTATCTTTTTTCTACAATTTTTGTTTAATGTATTGCAGATCTTTATATTTCATGCATGCACTTCACTATATTTCAACTGCCACTGGACCTTCATGAACCAAACATGTATTGCTGTTCTAAAAACCAAGAAATTGGTCAAAACATGTTCTCTTGCTGTCACTGGGTGGTACCATTTAAGAAGTGCACATTTTCACCTAAGGAGTTCATATTAGTACCCCAGTGGTACATATTGGTACCAAATGTATACATATCTATCCCTAAATGGTACATATTAGGACTGTACTGCGGCTACTGCCCCAGTGAATACATTTGAACCATTTTTTAAATAAATTAAATAAAACGTCGAATCATCTAGTTTGCCAATGAAATAACACCTGTGTGTAGTTACCTTGTAATAAATTAGAATATTAAATCTTATTCTGAAAATCAAAATGAAGA